>NC_056732.1:288134030-288206530 GCF_019279795.1 Protopterus annectens | reverse complement strand
TAAGTCCAAGGAAGTCATTGTTCCACTGTATTCAGCATTCATCAGACATATCATTGAGTACCGTGCCCTCCCTGGTATGTACCTAAACAGGCATATCCAACAATTGGAATGCCCACTGAGGTTCCTCACTAAAACAATACAGGGTGTAAGTAATATATCCTATGCAGACCACCTCAATGTGCTATCCCTGTATTCTGTCTGCTACAGGCTTTTGAGGGGAGATCTATGCCTGACATACAGGACATTGTCAGACCCCACTCTGATGGACCTCCTGCATTTCTCCAAAACAAACAGCACTAGAATTACCCACTCTAAAAACGTAAACCTTGCCTGTGATACAAATAAGACCCACTGGAGACATAGGTATGTATTCCAGAGACCACCCCGTCTATGGAACAGGCTCCCCATCCATGTGAAGAAGAGTTCCTCCCTAACCCAATTCAAGTGCAACTTGGACAACTGGATGGGAATCTGGAAATGCATCCCTGGTTTGGCACCTGTGTCTCTAATGGACACAGGTAACTTGGAAATGGTTCATTTCCCAGACCCATGCTTACACTTATCAAGGGTAGCAGAACTTGTCAGAGATTTGGGATGCACGGCTAGGCTTAAAAATGCCCTTGTGGTCATTAGCTTAGTAAACACCTATGAACCTATGACAGTCCCCTCCCCCCCGATGTCAGCTACATCCTGTGTAAACAGCAACATGGGTCTAAGCCTACACAAAGAGGATATACGGACATGATTACTCCTTTCTCCTATTCAGTAAGTCCACCTCATTTACATAGGTATCCATGCTCACAGCCTGGAAACTACACACTTCAGAACCCAACCACATTAGCAACCGCACCAATGCACCATTGTATGAATTCCATGCACAGTCCTGTAATTCATTTTCTGTCACATAGTATTATTATTATTTTTTTACAATTTTTTTTATTTTTCTATAAAGCATGTTTGCGCACTGTGGCGCGCTGCACAAACATGCCCAGATTATTAAAACAATTTAATTTAACTTATTTTCTTTAAATTTTCCCACACACAGGATAATAGTTTTGCTCATATGTGTATGTGATATGACATTTCTGTCCATATATCTCCATTTTTACAAACCCTTTTGTTTGCCTACACTCCTGTACATGGAATATGGAACTTTTCTGCATACACCACAGGCACTGACATGGGGTCTAAACAGATGCCTATCTGCTTGATGGATCACTCTACCTGCCTCATTTGCATGGGATTCACCTGGTTATGAGGTGATTTGCATACCATTCAGCAGTGTTTATTGAATTTAAAAATGTTTGCCACATGAAAGCATCGAGGTGCAATGCCTTCATGGAAAAAAAAAACATGTAGGCTTTATTAAATTCCCCCTAACTATTTTCAATGCCTGGAAAGTATAATTTCCCAGTTAAGATTTTTTAGGTAAGGCTGATAGATCTCATGTTTAGAGTTTAGATGTAGGTGGTGTCTGCAGGTTTAACTCTCATGTTTTCCAATCTGTGCTGATAGATGTTAACACCTGAATGTCAACTGAATATTGTGCAAAATCAAGGCTCTTCAGAACAGCAATCTACAAAGGGTGCTGTGTAATGTTTATCCTTGTTATTTAATTAATAATTTCTAAATATTTTCTTTTTCATTTCAGATAATCAGGACTGCACTTGGAACAGAGTAATGTGCATCGAGCGGATGCACAGGCTTGATGAGCAGTGGAGGGATAAATCTATGTTGAATATTTCATGATATTATGAATTAAGATGCATACTCCACTGTTTTTCAAAAATACATGTTTATTGATTAGAATACAGGAATACTGATCATGCATCAGTAAGGTACCTGAAATCAGAAAATGGTAGCTGTCATTGCAACTGTCTGTAAACATAAACAAAACAGTTTGTTGTGTGTACCTGACACACAAGTTATAAAGTGAATGGCTTACATACAAGTTTAAGTGCTTTGACAACAGGTTATTATGCTTGGTTTGGGACATTTGTATGTCTGGCTGTGTTTTCTGATGTTTGATCTGTTGTGCATAATCTGCCTGTTCACTGAGCGAATGGGAGCCCGTGGTGACAGTGTTAGCATGGTTTACCTTCATAAGTGCATTATGCACTCGTGTGACTCCACTTTGTGTGAAAGGAGAATTCCTCGACAAAAAATTGTTCAAATGTGCAATGGGCGAATGCACACTGGCATTAACTCATTGCAGATTCAACATTGTGGGTGCGGATTGCACTATAGTGGGGATCGGGAAATGCTCCCATTTCCCACTGTAGTGCAATCTCAGAGTTGGTATACTAAAGTAGGGAGGGTGTGGGGTGTGGTGATGTGTTTTCAGCATTTTTGTTTGAAAGTCAACAAATCAGCTGTTCGATTTGCTGACTTTTGAACTTCTGAGAATTTCGGTTTGAATTTTGCGTATTTGGTTCATCCAAATGCACGATCGATATTGTCCGTTATGACAATATAAAGGTAAACCTGTTAGCATAGCTGTTTGCATACTGTGTGGCATGGCCTTCAGTTCAACTTTATATTGCACCTGCCTCACACACCATTTGTGTTTTTTAAAAACACTGCTATAGCCTAGGTTGACTGACAATTGAGTGGGTATGCATTTGATAGCAGCAGTTCATAAAAAGCACACCCTGAATGTCAACATTGGTATTGTTTCTGCCTCCAGACACTTTTTTAGTCATTAAAAAAAATCTGCTATAGCCTAAGTTGACTGACACTTAAGCAGGTACCCATTTGATAGCATCAGTGCAAAATTAACACACCTTGCAAGTCAACATTGATATTTTTTATATCTCCAAACACATGTTTTTTGATTTTTTTAAAAAACACTGCTATAGCCTAGGTTGACTGACACTTGAGCTGGTACACATTTGATAGCAGCAGGTCATAATCAGCAACCATGTTCCAAAATATTTGATTTGTAAGCTTTCTGATTCATGATTGTTTTGGATGAGAATGCATACAGTTGCACTCATGCAATACTAGTATTAACACATATATTAACATTCTGATATGTGTACAGTTATTTTGATTGAACATAGCACATTGTTTTTAGTATCATATTGATGTATGTTCAGCTAAACATCATGATGTCTGTCACAGAAGGTTGTCATATGCTGTGTCTATTGTCCACAATAGATTCTGATATCTTTCTTATCATTTATACAATGGCATGTTGTGTCTGGTCATATACATCATTGAATGCAGACAGTAAAATGTTTGTTAACCATTCATACATTTTTACAATGCTAATGATACATTCATGTGTGTGTCTAAGCATATAGAATTGACCAGGAAAGAATAATGCTGTCCTTTTTAGGAGTATAAGATATCAGGCCATGGGTAACTCTGTCCATAATGGGTGTGTCTCAGTCCCTGTGTAAATTGTTATCATAACAATATTGTGTTGTGCTCTGACTTTTGTGGGATTGTTTTTTATGACTGACATTGATTTCTTTTCTGTTGTGTTTTGCGATTAATCTTTACAGAGAATGGTATCCAAGGACATTCATGCACATGCAAGGCTGCTGCCCAAATCATCCAAAGAAGACAGTGACAATGATAATGATGATGAGGAACATAGACCTGCCCCTGTTCAAGCCATTCTGCCTGCAACCTAGAGGAGACATTCCTATGGCCATGAAAGATACAACTTTTGAGAAGGGATCAGGGAGGTTATTACAGATGTGTTCCAAACACATGTGAGGGACATGACAGAGTTTTTCTTTGATGAGATGACATGAACTATGTGGGATTCATTCAGGATGATATCTTGTGAGATCATTCAGGTGTCTGATCCACATCAGCCTGGTCCCTCTGGTTGGTAGGTATTGTCTGTGTGCTTTACTCTTGTTCTGCTGCCAACATGATGATTGACAATTGATTTGGTCTGGAAGCAGGACAGTTTCAACCTGGACGAGTCAACCATGGATGAATTGACTCCAATGCAGTTGTATATACTTTCATGTTTAAATTTACATTTGTTGTCTATGGGAATAGTTAGTGGACAGTTTGACCCCGGACTATTTGACCCCAAATATATAAAAACATTTTTTTTAAGTTTTATAAAAGCATTTTACTGCTTAATATTTTGATCATTATTTTTTCATAGGAATTTAATATATTATTTAAAATGTTATATGTAAATGTTAATTTATTTAGCATTTTACTTAATTTGTAAACATAATTAATTTAATTTATAACAGTTTTTAACTTGTTAACTTTAAAATCAATATTATTTAACATTGTAACATTAATATTATTTGAAATTAACATTGATAGTATTATTATATGTATTTCAAATGCAAATGTTTTAAACAGTTTTATTTATATATATAGGGTGGAGTTGGTGGAGAAGAGTGTCAAGAGTGATTTGTGACAGACGGGTACTAGGAAGAGTGAAGGAAAAGCCTACAAGAGGGTAGTGAGACCAGCTATGTTATATGAGTTGGAGACTGTGGCACTGACAAAAAGGCAGGAGTCAGAGCTGGAGGTGGCAGAGTTAAAGATGTTAAGATTTGCATTGGGTGTGACTCGGATGGACAGGATTAGGAATTAATATGTTAGAGGGTCAGCTCAGATTGGACAGTTTTGAGACAAGGCCAGAGAGGTGAGATTGCATTGGTTTGGACATGTGCTGAGGAGGAATGCTGTGTATATTGGAAAAAGGATGAAGTTGCCAGGTAAGAGGAAGGCCTAAGATAAGGTTTATGGATGTGGTGAGAAAGGACATGCAGGTGGTTGGTGTGACAGTCCAAGATGCAGATAACAGGAAGAAATGGAACAGATGACCTGCTGTGGTGACCCCTAACAGGTTAATCTTTTAAAATTTTGTCAGCAACTGTGTGGCTAAATGAGCTGTATATAGCGTTGTTTTCTTTATGTCAAATTGTATGTGGTTTATTTATTTCTTGCCTTGTCATTTCAATGGGGTCAAACTGTATGGGATCAAAACATCCCATAGCCATTGGTCTGTATAGTACTCTTGTGCATGCATGACCATGCATAGCATGTATCTGTCATGCTTATGTGTTAGTATCATGTGACATTACTTCCATGTATTCATGACACACACTAACACATTACATTGTCCACACACATTCAACTGTCCATACATTGTGGCAGTTAACCTGTTGGTAGTGCTGCAAGAGGCAGCCTGTAAACATTTGTCTTACTGGGATGACTGACAAACAATATATGTTTCCATAGTCCAACACTAACAGTCATATGCCTTGAATATTTGTTTTGTCATATCAGGTATGTGCAATATACAGACATGTCATTCCTCAAAGTTTGGATGATAATTGTCATGCTGTACCACTCTAATGATGTGATGTGTCATGGTCTGGCAATACTGATGCCATGTAGGATCTGATACAGGTATATCCTATGTATGTGCAGTCCTCCTTATCTGATTGCTCCAAAGAGGAGGTAACATTAAATCTATACAATGCTACAGATATGTCTTTTACAGTACATTGCAATATGTTTGTTAAATGTAGCATTTCCACACATATGATGTAGTGACATTGGTGTACACCTTCCATAAATAATTGTATACATAATGATTGTATCTATGTGTGCACATAATGATATGCATACTGACACAGATGTGTAGCTCTGACAAGTGAGCACTCAGTGATGTGTTGCAAATGTGCTGTAATGATGCTCACAGAGGTAATCTCTGCTCTGTAATGAGCAGTGTGGTTGACATACACATGTAAACCAGAAGTGGTAAAAAGTGCTCCAAAGTAGACAAGCGAAAAATAGGTACCTGAGGCCAAACCAGTTCCAAAACAAGCTTCTTTTATTGGTGAAATCCACAAAGACACGTGTGCTTTACACATGCATTTACATTGTGTCACATTACAGTGCCCTGTTTTATCATGATGTGGTCTCAGGTTTTTCTTTGCCTTTGTAAAAAACACTTTCCATTGCTGGTTATAAATTTGAGATGGTGAACATGTGCCAAATGTATGGGGATTTTACCATGTGGGGCATGTGCATACAACTGCAGGTTAATGCTTGCAATGCATCCTTGTTCTCATTCTACTTTTGTGTTACCCACTGTATTTTTACACATCCATATGCATAACCTGCTATATTCAATATTCTGTCCTCTTAGAGTTTTTAACATTTTATTACATATCACTGGTATATATGTGTGCATTGACATTGACTTCATGCACGTTCCATTTATGCCACTGACGCACATACATACACATGTTCACCTGTGTGTTGCCTTTGACATGGCATATGTGTGTAACATGCACACATTTGTTTGTGTACACCCACTTGTGTATGTAGCAGCCTTGGCTGATCTTCTTCAGTACTTCTGTTTGGCACTGTGTTTGGTTGCTTGCCTTTCACATACATGGTCATAGGTTTCCTTCTGTCCTCTGGAGATATGTACCTTTGCTTGACCTGCATTTGTTCATCTTAGATGTGGCTTGGCTAACACATGCACTGCTGATGGACTAATCGGATATAGGTATATTTATCCAATGTGTACTCTGATCCTAATTTATTACCCTGGAACACACATGTACCATTGGTAATACTCATCCAGGTATGACTGTCACACATTATGCAACATGTGCTATTGTGATAGTGCATAGGTAGATTTTATTTCTGCATTTCACCAACTAACTAATCTGTCCATACATTTTTTCCCAAACCTTTTTCCATTTTGTGTTGTGCTATTTGTTTTATGGGTCTACCTGATGTTACCATCACCTCCTCCCTCCCTATGCTTACCTTTCCTTCCATTCTTTAAAAAAATTAAAAAATGGGTCCTATTTCCACCAAAACAATATTGCCCATGCCCCTCTGTCTTTTGCTCAGATTTTCCTATTCAAACATTCTTCTTGTTTGTCACTCTTTTTCATCCATACCCCACATCTTTTTTTCTATCTTCCACTTTCCCCTGGGTGCGTACATTACTCGTATTACTTACACAGGTTCCAAACCCAGTGTTAGCATTTGTTAACTATGTTGAAGTGGCTGTGAATGCCCTTCACCTTTAATTGTTTTTTTATTAGGAAATGTATGGATTCTGTCTGAATCCATAACTACAAGTCAATATTTTTTATGATACAGGTATTTTGTAGATATCCATAGCTGTCTCTGATTTTAATGTAATGAGTGATGTGAATATATATTTATTACAAATAGCCTTGCAGCTTTGGAGCATGTATTAAAAGTTAATGGAGGGCATACAGGTATATCCATGATTATCTAATACATGTCTGTGTGTACTCTTGCAAATTTCTGTTATGATTGCCATGCTGATTAGTTTGGAATACTTTGCACTGTTAATGTGTGTGTTTTTTTTGGGGGGGTTGTCACTACAGAATCAATAACATTCTGTAGTTGTCCGTTACTTTACAGAATTTGTCATCTTTCTAAACAACTGTTTGGATTCTTGACTTGTGATACCTTTCCATTTGTTTGGTAGTGTACAATGTTATTGCACAACTATTTTTTATACTTAATGTACTACTTGAGCATTTCTATAGTGCACTGTTGGAATTGTGGTACTCTATTGAGTACTCAGGTATTCTGACTTTCTTGTTGTACATTAGTATATTACAGTGTTATCCACAAGTTCTGCACTGCGATCGGCGTAATGCACTGGATTGTGTGAGCTTTAGGGAATCCAGCCATAGTCTGAAAACTACAAATCTACCACTCTTCTAATGATTGCTTTAGGACTTGTTATAGGCAGATATGCTGTCTTGAAACAACAATTCAACACTCCACAAAAATGTTGCATTCTAATACTGCTATTTAGAAGAGAATTAAACATATTGATTTCTATATGACTGTCAAGCTGTATTATTAAAATAATTCTGTATGTGCTATCTTTTTAATGTTCTATCTAATTTGCCTTTAACATCCTTATATAGTATATAGATTTTTCTTCCTGACATCAAATCTAAAGTTATCAGCATTGCTGTTATCATCCTTGACAACTTACCATCAGATATCTGTTCCAATTTCAGTTTCAGATTAAATGGATCTCTCTCACAACTTGTATCAAAATCAGGAATGTTGGTTTCGAGCTGTACATAAGAAAGGAAATAATTAAGGAAAACAATTAAACAATGCAAATGTTCCACCAGTACAGTACAAATTTAAAGTATACAACTAGAGATGGGCTACATACCTCTCAGCTGTACAGATTTTCACAGAATGTCCACATTTTTGTCTCATATTTTTGGTCCATTTTTCATAACATTGTGGTTTTTTAATAAATTATTGGCAAGTCATTGAAGATTTAAGTCAGAACATAATGACAGACATTTGAGTTTCAGACTTCATACCCTTTCAAAACTTCATGCTAATACAAAACCTGTTATTCTATCTACTTTCTAAGTTAGCAAGAACAATATTTAAAAATTTTCCCTATTTTTGGCCTTTTGTCCCTCCGTTATTTATAGGCTGTAGTGTAGTCCAAGCAATGAAACCAATAACAATGAATGCTTTAATAATGGAAAAAAACTGCATAATGTACATACAAGGCTTTTCGTATTCCCCACTGAATAATTTTTCAAATGCACATTACACTATGGATCAAGCCATTTAAAATATAAATGTAACAGGAAATGACATCAAAGTCTAAATCATCCCATTCAAACTCATTCATATAAACTAATAACTAACGGCAAGACCATACAGCTGAACCAAGCTATAGAAACATGGGAACAACTTCATTATTAAGTAAAACAATCCTACTAATGTATAGTATTAACCAAAAGAGTTAATAAACAAGAAAAATACTAAAAACAAATTTATACAGCTCCTGAGAAATTCCTATTATTTATATATGTATATTTATATTATAGTTAATACATATTTATATTATATATTTATTCCATATATAATATCAAGTGTAATGATTAAGGAATAGTCAAAAGTACTAGCTCTAACCATAATCCTCTTCTACCCCTGCACTAACCCTAACATAACTCATTACTACTTTGGAATATGCCCTTTAGTGCATCTTCAACACTTGCTAGAAATCTAATGTGAGGGATCCATCAGTGAGTCCCTCCCTTAAAATGGGTATACCCATCTTCACACATTAGCACCTCCAAAACCTGAGCCATTAATCAAACCAGGTCTCTTGGGCCAAACTCAGGGTTTAATCCCTGTACTACATGACACCGTCTACTTCCTGATCATCTTTTGGATCAAGGGACAGATCGACAGTGCGCTCATTTTTACTAGGCTGTTGCTTTATTCCATGAATATGTGAGGCCATGGGGTTAGTATATATAATTAAGCATAGATATGGAGGGCTGAAAATGTGTAGTACATCACGGCTTACCCCTGCAATGTTTCTATGTCATTACAAGGATTTGTGTACTCAGGTAGTAGTGAGTTGAAAGTCGAAGGTTAGTAGACAAACTGTATGTGTGAATACTATGGTATATACAAACGTGGCACATTCCATTGGTTCATATAAAACTGTGTAAGTTTATTAAACACAAGCAAAATGCTGTTGCAAACTCTTCTCAAAAATCTTTAGAAAAGGGTAGGAGCAAACTACATAGGACAAAATGAGAATTGTGGTAACAATACATACAGGGGAGGAATGAGGTTGAAAAAAATGCAAGGCTTAAATGAGCTATGTAATGTTTGACTGAAAATGATTGGATAGATTTTAAGTGATGTATAATGTATGCAACTAGGTGTGTGTCAGTATGTTTGTGATGTAAAATGCTTGCAACTAAGAGTGTGTCCATGTGGTTTGTTTTCATTTATATAAATGTATGATTGCTTATGTCTTAAGGGATGGTTTAATAAAGATGTTTCTTCTTTAAAAAAAAAAGGGGCAGGAATTGAATAATTTATATGATGTTGCTTAGGTTATATGATATATAGCAGTATATGTGAAGTATAATGTTGTTAATGTTAATTTGTTAATACAGTTTAATTACTTTTTTATAAATGTAAATTTGCCTGTGTCGCAAGTGATAATTCAATAAAGGTGTTTAAAAAAATGCACAGTCTCTCATACAGTTATCATCACAATGCAAAGTATTTTCTTCCGTATGGCCTCCTCCAGGAAGATGTCTAAATTTAGTCAAAGTAATCCACAAAGACATGCCTCTGCTGTTGCTTTTACTGAGGAACACTATCCTAGGCACACACAATCCACCTCAACCTTCGCCCCCCTTCCTCATGAGTTCTAACTCCAACCTTAACCCTTACCCTACCCTTGCTCCTAACCCTACCTTACACATTACTTTACTAAAAGCCTTTTCCCGACTGAAAACACACAACACCAATCAGGCACAACACTTAACCCCTTACCTAACCCTAACCTGTGAACACTTGCACGTACACTCCACTTGCTGTAATGCAGATATACACATTTTCAACACCACCACCTTTTCAGTCAGATATATAGATGGTGGGCTGCCCTTGCAGGCCATTTCAAGTCTAGCCAGTTTCCATTTTTGTGCTTGAAATAACCAGCCCCATAGATTAACCTTAGCCATATCATGGTCGATAATTATATATTACCCCAGTGAGAATAACTGGGATTATGTGTCCTGAGGCGATGTAGCAAATGCATCATGTACGCTGACAACCCTCTCCTCTTACCTCCCAACACTCAGACTTGCGAGAGATACACTTATATATCCAAATTGGAAGCCACAAACTTTCCAGCCAAAACTGGAATAGCTAGTCAAGAGGAAAAGGTCAACACTTGCACCACACCACACGGAACACACAGCACTCCAGAATACACACTAGCACTGTCTTTACATAAAAACACAAACCATATACCCACCTTCACTAAGGCTCTCAATAAAAATCTACCTAAACAACAGAGACCTCCAAAACAAAAACGCACTTGACCACCACAACACAACACTAATCACGAGACACATAACTCTCCTAAACAGTGTGCCACTCAACCAAAGCCCATAAGGCAAAACAGCATGCCCAACACACTAGTCATAGGTGACTTGATAGTGAGGCACACTGATGTCCCACTCACTAGGTTGAATAAGGAGAAAGTAACAGTCAGCTGCTTGTCAGGTGCCAGGATCTGCCACATAACCTATGCACTCAGGTCCCTCAACAGCAGGCACTAATATGACTCTGTCATTGTACATGGGGGTGTGAATGACCTAAGATTACCTCCCTGGACTACATGAAAAGAGACATGGAAGAGCTCTCAGATTATGTATCCCAGACGGGTATGACCCTAACTCTGAGCAGCATCCTACCATCACCCAGAATGATACCACTGTACAAGCAGAAAATGATTGAGTTCAGCAATTGGCTACATTTCTGGTGTCATTCTAAGGGAATCCAGTATCCGTCTGCCTGGGATGACATGACTGACAGACATCGATGCTTTGCCAGAGATGGTCTGTATCTGTCACCCCTGGACTTCTGGATACTGGCCAAGGCTCTTCCCACCCCCTATATTGCTTTTTTTAGGCGGTGTTCTAAACACCAAATTTCCACCGTAACAGCTACAAACAAAAGCAATCTGAGAGTCAAGCTGGTCAATGCTAGAAGTCTAAATCTCAAAATGCACTCATTCAAAGCACTCCTTAAAATGGAGAACATCGACATTTGTGCTGTAACGGAAACCTGGTTCAAGGGAGGAGAAAGCACCCCTGCACTACCAGGCTATTACTCATTCCACACCTTTCGGCCCCAGAACTTGGACTGAAGTTCCAAAGGCAGTGGTGTTTCCATATTCATAAAGGATGTGCACACCTCCAGACTGGTAGCCCAACATAATGCATCTGAGATACTTCAGGTGCAGCTAACACTGGGTAAACCAGTGATTCAGGTAGTAGCCTGCAATTGGTCCCCAACCATGTCCCAAGACTCACAGTCCATGTTCCTACGCACCCTGGAGAATATTAGGCTCTAACCTAACACTCTCATACTGGGAGACTTCAACTACCCCTCCGTTAACTGGTAAAACTACTCATGTACCAATACACTTGCCCAATGCTTTCTGGAATTCATTAATTCCAATGCCTTGGACCAGCTCGTTCTTACCTCCACTAGAGTTAGCAACATCCTTGACCAGGTCATTAGTAACATGGGCAATCATTGCTCTACACCAGTAGTCATCTCCTCCCTGGTTAGATTCGACCACAAACTAATCACCTTGGAAATCCACCCCCCCCCCCACACACACACACACAAAGGTTACCACCATGAAAAACTGCTCCAAAGCTAACTTTGGGCTCCTAAAAACAGAGGTGGCTAACTTCACGGCACCCATGCAAATGAAGAATAGTTGTATGATCGCCGAATCATATATCAATGCACTGTACAAACACGTACATAAATGCATGGATCTCGCCATACCCAATAGAACCAAGACACTCTCCTCATAAAAAAGGAAGCCAATCTGGTGGTCCCCTGCCATAAAGAAACTCTACAACAGAAGGACAAATCTGATGCGGAATAAGGTGAAGCCCCAAGACTGGAAAAACACCCTTATCAGCCTCAGCAGATCCCTCATCAAATTTTCTAAAACTAGGTATGAAAACAGAATTGCAGCAGATAGTAAAGACAATCACAAGGCCTTCTATAGTTATGTAAAGAATCTCGATGGCAATACCCAGATTTGCTCTGAGCTACTGTACAATGGTACCTCCTATACCGAGCCAACAGATATTGCCAATATACTGGCCGACAAATCCAGTGCCAACTTTACCCCTCCCCACAAAGGACCAATCACAATACCAGTAGATTGCCAGGCACCCAGTATTACTGTTGCACAGGTTAAAACAGCACTGCCCAAGGCCAAGATTACAGCTTCTATGGGACCTGGCAATATCCCCGGCTGTGTTCTACATGAACTACAGAGTGAACTGTCACCCTTTCCGCAAGGGAGGAGCGATTACAGACCTTGGAAACTATCACCCCATTAGCCTGATGAGTCTGATATGCAAAGCAATGGAATGCATCATCATGGACCTAATAAACAAAGATATAGGGAATCTCCAAACTCTGGATCCTACACAGTTTGGTTTTGTGAAGGGTAGATCATGCCAGCTCAGCTTTGTCGACATCTTTGAGCCAGTCACCAGTGCAAGGTGGTTCATACAGCCTACCTTGATCTGGCCAAGGCCTTTGATACCATTCCCCACTCAGGAATCAAAGAAAAACTCACTAAGCTAGACATCAACCCCAATAGATATATATATATATATATATATATATATATATATATATATATATATATATATATATATCTATATATATATATATCTTGGAGTCATTTAGAAACAGAAGGTGAAGTTTTTACGTCCATACTTTGCTGACTGACCCTATATTTCCACTGCATCTTTCACTTTTTCAGGAAAGCGGCACGTAACTGACATTAGGACAGCAAAGCAAGGAACTATCAGGTGTTGTACCCCCTATGAATAAAGAGCATGTCCTTTGTGGGTTAGTTTCCCTGTAGTGGAGTTACTGTCATTGGTATCCATAGTGTTGTTTGAGTTCTTGCCCTTAAAAGTTGCCTACGAGTTGTTTCTAACTGGCTATTTGTGAATACTGACATTGCAGTTTATATCTGGGTCTATTTTCAGTGTTCTGGGTTAGTGGGGCCTGACCCACATCAACCTATATCAGCCTGAGATGCAGACTTTCTTTTGGTTTGGATCTTTTATTTGTACATATAGAATTTCGTTGTAATATTCTCCTGCTGTGGATGCAGGGATTGGTTGCTTTTGCCCTGCTCAGGAGGAGTTTTACTGTGAGGTTTTGCAGCTGGATGACACCAAAATTACTCTAACCACCCAGCAACAAGGCATCAAGAAGAGCGTATTCAGCCAAGACTACCCTTAAACCTTAAACCTCAGGAGCTGCAGAACATGTTAAACTTCCATCCCAGAATCTCCAGAAGCCAGCCAAGGCAGAAGATGCAGCAAAGAAAGCAGTTAAGGCTGCAAAGCCCAAATCAAAGGCAATGAAACCAAGAGATAGACTGTTAAAAGAATGGACTGCTTAAAGGAGGGCTCGCACTAACATACAGCATATTGGTGCAAAAATATATTACCTTTCACTTTTTGTGATATTAACTGCCTTAGTGTACAGGTATGGATTGAAATACGACATTTTCTGTTGTTAAATTATATTTTTGATCTTCTAAAAAATGTTTTCTTTAATCCACATTCTGAAATGCGTGGCAAATTGCTAACTGGGTTTGGCCATTAGTCATTTTGAATTTGAGGACATGCCCCTTCCAAGTATCTCGTGTCGGTTATGTTTCCTATTTTGGGGGTAGTCCCAAGTGTTTTTCTTTGGGAAATGTTTTTATTTCTTGTGTACAGTTATACTTAAACTGCTCGACCAATTATTTGCTTGCATAATGTTACACTCATCATACCTCGTTTTTATTAGTACCTTAGCATATTTATAAGTATTTAGCATCACAATCAAACTACTACATAAAATATCCTGAAAACAGTAGCAGTCTTACAAACAGGGAATAGCAGCAAAAAAGCTGCACCCTCTCACCTCCCCCTATATCTGGATCAGAACACTGCCTTTACCTAAATACCACTTTCACCCTAAAATGCAAGTTCTACTACACTTCTCTTGTTAGCTCTCACTACCTTAGCATACATCACATCCATACATACCAACATACCACTAGATAGCACTTCCTATCATACAACACATACTATAGCACATACTAAAGCCCACATAAACTTTACCATCTGCTGTACATTATTTAATGATTGTACTATATTGCAAACAAAGTGTATTAATTCTGGTTTAAGCACTTGGGCTTCAGGCCAGTTATTTTACATTAAGAGGGTTCATGGTCTGCACTCTTGTGGGAGGAGAGGCTGGACTCTGCCCTTCTGAGCTGGGAATTTCTGGTTAAAGGCTTATAGTGCTTGCATATTTGAACTGCTTCTTACTGAAACTGGTACACCTTGTTTGCTGTAGCATAGACTAGATCCAGGCCTGCTGAATCTAGCTTTGTTTGTATAACTTGAGCACTAATCCAGGCATTCTTTAAAGTATTCAATTGTATTTATTACGGTTTGGTAGTAACTTGATTAAAGTGTAGCTTTCATTCTAAGTCTTTTGGATTAAGCACTTGGGCTTCAGACCAGTTGTTTTACATTAGGAAGTTTTGTGGCCTGCACTGCGGTGGCAGGACAGGTAGCTTACATCCTTCAAGTTGGGAACTGCTGATTGAGGGCTCAGTGTATGTTATTCTAAAAGTGTATTAATTCTGGTTTAAGCACTTGGGCTTCAGGCCAGTTATTTTACATTAAGAGGGTTCATGGTCTGCACTCTTGTGGGAGGAGAGAATGGACTCTGCCCTTCTGAGCTGGGAATTTCTGGTTAAAGGCTTATAGTGCCTGCATATTTGAACTGCTTCTTACTGAAATTGGTACACCTTGTTTGCTGTAGCATAGACTAGATCCAGGCCTGCTGAATCTAGCTTTGTTTGTATAACTTGAGCACTAATCCAGGCATTCTTTAAAGTATTCAATTGTATTTATTACTGCTTGGTAGTAACTTGATTAAGACAGGTAGCTTACATCCTTCTAAGTTGGGAACTGCTGATTGAGGGCTCAGTGTCTGTTATTCTAAAAGTGTATTAGTTATGGTTTAAGCACTTGGGCTTCAAGCCAGTTATTTTACATTAAGAAGGTTCGTGGTCTGCACTCTTGTGGGAGGAGAGGCTGGACTCTGCCCTTCTGAGCTGGGAATTTCTGGTTAAAGAAAGGCTTATAGTGCCTGCATATTTTAACTGTTTATTACTGAAATTGGTACACCTTGTTTGCTGTAGCATAGACTAGATCCAGGCCTGCAGAATCTAGCTTTGTTTGTATGCTTGTTGTTTGTTTGCTTGTTATTTCCCTGAAATGCTAATTCCACCTAAAACATGGCTTTTCAGCGCTTCTGCGGATCCCTAGTGATATCTGCATTGCTTACTGTACTTATTTCCTTGTTTCACTTGAATGAAAGTTACTGTTTGTCAATTTTGCATTTAAGTTACCTGTAGCACATTGCATTTAAGTTGCCTGGCACTTGCTCACTAAAGCAATTATATAAGTCAGCACTAAAAAATTAAAAGCACTACACCCTCACAAACTCCCCTTGAGTACCTTGTTCCCCATTGGCCCTTTTTTTCAATTATAAAGGAATTCCCAATACTATTCTAGCATGTCCAAAGGTCAGTTCTCAATCTCCTCTCCGGTCCAGCTGGTGAATCTGGGAATCTTGAGGCAATGTTACAACTGCCTCATGTACACAGGCAACCCTCTCCTCCTCCCAACAAATTCCAACACATGTGAGAGATGCAACCATATAGCCAAACCTGGAGGCTAAGCTCTCTTAACTCAGTACTGGCATAACCAGTCAGGAGGAAAAGGAAACCACACTCACTACAATTCCAGTCTCACATAGATCTACCACGACAGCAAACCAAACACATAAACACACAAAAACATACTCAGAGGCTCTAAATAAAAATCTGCCTAAGCAGCAGAGACCTCCAAAGCAGATACCCAAGCAACTGCACACCCAAAACAAAACACGTGCAACACATAGCTCACAAAGCCAGTGTGCTGAACAGTCACAGCCCTTAAGGTTAAACAACACACCTGATACACTTGTAATAGGTGACTCTATCGTCAGGCACACTGACGTCTCACTAACCAGGCTGAACAAGGAGAAGGTCATGGTGAGCTGCCTGTCGGGCGCTAGGATCCGCCACATAACACAAGCTCTCAGGTCACTCCAAGGCAAGTACAAATATAACTCAGTCATTGTTCATGCTGGTGTGAATGACCTGAGGTGTACCTCCCTGGACTACATGAAAAGAGACATAGAGGAGCTCTTGGAGCATGTAGCCCAGGCTGGTATGACCCTGACCCTGAGTAGCATCTTACCCTCACCAAGAATAATGCCACAATATGAAGACAAGATGATCAATTTCAACAATTGGCTTAAGTATTGGTGTCATTCAAAGGGGATCCAATGCCTGTCAGCCTGGGATGACATGCTCGACAAGCCACGATGCTTCACTAGGGACGGCTTGCACCTGTCACCCCTGGGCTTTCAGATATTGGCAAAGGCTCTTGCTACCCCCATAGTGCCTTTTTTAGGCAAGGCTCAAAAGACAAACCCACCTCCATAGGTATCACAAGGGATAAGAAACTAAGAGTAGTGCTACTCAATGCCAGAAGTCTAAACCTCAAGATGCATGCACTCAAAACTCTTCTTAGCATGGAGAACATCGAAATCTGTGCAGTAACAGAAACCTGGTTCAAGGCTTCCGAGAGCACCCCAGCACTACCAGGTTATACCTCATACCATGCTTTTCGGCCCCAAAACTTGGACCGAACCACAAAAGGAGGGGGAATATCAATATTCATCAAAGATACCCACACCTCCAGGTTGGTGGCACAGCACGAAGCATCAGAGACTATCCATGTGCAACTAACAGTGGGTAAAACTGTCTTCCAGTTTATAGCCTGCTACAGACCACCCTCCCAATCCCAGGAACTCCACTCGGCCTTCCTAAGAACACTGGAAAATATGAAGGTCTCTCCAAACACCATTATATTGGGCAACTTCAACTACCCAAACATAGACTGGGAGCATTACTCTAGCTCCAACACCCTAGCCCAAAGGTTCCTAGAATTTATAAACTCAAATGCTATGGAACAACTTGTTACCACTCCCACAAGAGGGGAAAACATACTGGACCTGATCATCACCAACATGGGGACTCTATGCTCCAGACCAGAAGTGTATCCCTCACTGGTAAGATCAGACCCAAATCTAATCTCACTGGATATTCACATCCTGACCCCATCCCCTGCCCAGAAAACCACAGTGAAAAACTTCTCTAAAGCAAATTTCACACTCCTCAAAACCGAGGTGGAATCCTTCAAAGCCCCCGGGCCTGTGGAAAATACGGCCCAGACCGCAGAATCCTTTATAAACACATTCTATGAACACCTTCAGGAATGCATGGATTATGCAATCCCAAATAAAAGCAAGACCCAATCCTCCAAAGGCAGACTTCCTGTCTGGTGGACCCCAGCCATAAACAAACTATACAATAGAAGGAGGAAGCTACTACATGATAGAGCAAAAATCCCAAAAAGGGAAGGCATCTCTGATCAGTATTAGCAAAAACTACAGGCACTCATAAAATCATCTAAGGCCAGCTTTGAGAGAAAAATTGCACAGGACACTAAGGATAACCACAAGGCTTTCTTTAATTATGTTAGGAACCTGAGTGGGAATTCCCATATATGCTCAGAATTAGTCCAAAATGACAAAAAATACACCGAACCCACAGACATTGCCAACATCCTAGCTGACAGGTTCAGCGCAAACTTCTCCCCCTCCTCCCCACCAAAAGGGCAAATATCTATCCCAGCAGAGTGCTGCCCCCCTGACATCTCAGATGCTCAGGTAAGAGCCGCCCTCTCCAAAGCAAAAAACACAGCATCGATGGGAACAGACGGTGTCCCGGGCTGCATCCTACATGAACTCCAAGAAGAGCTAAACCCAAACATAAAACTATTGTTCAATCTCAGCCTTACTACAGGATATGTACCCAAAGAGTGGCGTACAGCAACAGTGGTCCCTCTCCACAAAGGTGGTGCCTCAATGGATCCTGGAAACTATCGCCCCATAAGCCTGACTAGCTTGGTCTGCAAAGCTATGGAATGGATCATCATGGACCTTATAAATAAAGATATTGGGGACCTACAGACACTGGATCCTACCCAGTTTGGCTTTGTTAAGGACAGATCCTGCCTCTTAAACCCGGTTGATTTCTTTGAAACAGTCACTAAGGCCATTGACGAGGGGAAGGTGGTCCACACAGCCTACCTGGACCTTGCAAAAGCCTTCGATACAATACCCCACTCGGGTATTATAGATAAGCTCACCAGCTTAAATATAAACCCCTATGTCACTAGATGGGTTGCAAACTGGCTCAAGGACAGAACCCACATGGTTAGAATTGCTGGAGCCATGTCAGACTCCAAACCAGTTACAAGTGTCATCCCACAAGGCTCAGTCCTGGGACCTCTCTTGTTCGGTATATATTTCTCAGAGGTACAGGCCAACACGGAAGGACTGTGGCTGACCAAGTTTGCAGATGACTGCAAACTGGGCGCCATAATTGACTCTCCAGCTGACACAAGCATCCTCCAAAAGGGCCTCATAGAAACAGACAACTGGTGCCAGAGCCATGGCCTCAAGCTAAACGCCAAAAAGTGTATAGTCATCCCCTTTGGCAAAAACAAAGTGCCCACAAATTACCACATAAGTGGTAATCCTTTAAGTACGGAAGAAGTAATTAGGGACCTGGGGACCCAAGTTGATAGCAATCTCTCATTTGACAACCACGTGGCCAAAGTGGTTCGAAAAACATTTTATATAGCCCACCTAATCATGAAGGGATTCACATCTAGATCAGGGGAGGTCATCGTGCCTCTTTACTCATCCCTCATCAGGCCCATAATTTAGTACAATGCCCCTTTTGGGATGTACCTTACCAGACACCTGCAGCAACTGGAAAGACTCCAAAAGTACCTCACCAAGAGGATCAAAGGGCTCAAACAGATGCCATATGATGCCCGGTTAAAGAAACTCCAGCTCTACTCAGTAGCATACCGCCTGCTCAGAGGCGATCTGTGCCTGATGTATAAAGCCATGTCCAACCCGGAATTAATGGACATGCTGCACCTCAGAAAATCCAAATCCCATTGAGCTACGCGATCGAGAAACTTGAACCTCAGCACTGAAATAAATAGGACATGCTGGAGGGACAGATTCATAACCCAGAGGCTCCCTTCACTCTGGAATAAAATCCCAGTCCAGGTTAGGCAGAGTCCCTCATTGACTCTCTTCAAGGGAAATCTTGATGAGTGGATGGGGGATCGTAGGTTTACCCCGGGTATCATTTCTGTGTCACTGTTAGACAGAGGCACAGTATACTAACCTTGAAAAAGGGCATAGCAAAATTAATTTAAAATGGGTGGCGAAAGCCAAACACACTCTGGCTAGGCTTATAAATGCCCTAGTGCAGATAGCCTAGTATGAACTTATGAACCTATGAACCTATGAACAAACAAGACCTACCTACCGGATCCTTGCATTGGAAAAACTCCACGCAGATCTTTCACAGATATAGCGCATACAATTAAACATATTCTGATTATAAGCACAACACTTCTCATCTCAGGAGACATACACCCAAACCCAGGATCATGTAACAACATACTCTCAAACAAATGAAAATCTGATCTACTGATCATTAATATCAACACCAGAAGCATTTCCAACAAACTCCCTAACCTACATACATTTATAACACACTACTTTCCTGATATACTAACCAGAACAGAGACCTGGCTAAAACCTAGCACTCAAAATGAAGAAATTCTCCCTCCAGGATATGATATCTTAAGGCTAGACAGAACAGTTAGGAAGGGAGGTGGAGTAGCAATTCTTTTCAAAAAAATCAGTCAACCTCCAACCTCTACAAACCCCTCTACCCAAATTTCAAAATGTTGAAACCTTAGGCTCCATTCTAGCTATAAATCACACACAAAAAATCTATATTCTCTGTAGCTATATCCCTCCAGGAAACAACACCCCCATAATTGAAGAAATCCTTCAATGGGCCAAACATAACCTTCCACAAGAGACTATTCTACTAGGTGACCTAAATACCAACTGGGTAGCCTGTAACTCTAACAATCCCACCAACCAAATCAACCTGTTTGGATTTACTCAGCTTATTCAAGAACCCACCGGAATAGATGCAAAATCCCAAAAGAAATCCAGTATTGATTGGACACTAGTGAACAGCTCCAAGCAAAACTACCAGACAGGATGCCTACCAGATGGGCTTAATGATCACCACCCTACATTTCTCCTAAGGAAACGTACCAGCATTTCCAAGGCTATAAAATATAGACAAATCAGGGATGTCCGCAACTGGGAACCTCTACAAACCTTAAGATTAAATCAGGTGGGGGACTACTTTAACAATATATTCACTAGTGTCCTCAATTCAGTTTCTCCAATCAGGAAAATTAGGGCTAAGGCAAATTATGCTCCATGGCTAAGTAGGGACACAAGAGTCTTACTAAAGTCTAGAGACAAGGCCTGGAAGCAATGGAAAAAGGATAGCTCTAACCAAGCCAATCAAAACTACAAACAACTTAGGAACCTGGCTAAAAAACAAACCAAACTTGATAAACAAAACTACTTCCTTGGTCTTCAAAACAGACATTCAAAAGACCCCCAGAAATTGTGGTATGCTATCAATTCTATATTAAAACCTGGAAAAACAACCACTCCTACCCCATCTCCCCCAATAATAATAATGACATAGCTTACCAACTTAATTATCACTTTACTAACTCAATCCAGATGCTGTCCACCCAACTATCCAAAAATAGCTCTTCATCTGCCTTTAGTAAATATCCGGATGACATGCCTTCCTTCACTCTCTCACATGTTCCTATCTCTAAAATCAAAAAACTCCTCCTAAACTTGAAACCTGCCACTCTTGCAGCTGACAGTATATCTGCTAACTTCCTAAAAATAGCAGCTGAATCCTTATCTTACCCAGTTTCAATCCTTATCAACTGATCTATTCAAGAAGCCTATGTCCCTCTACTATGGAAGATATAATATATTATACCTCTACATAAAGGTGGCAATTCTTATGATTTCTCAAACTACTGTCCAATAGCCATACTTCCTCCCTTATCTAAGCTTGTTGAGAAATGTATTCACTCCCAAGTTTTGCAATTCCTAAACACACATAAGCTCCTCTCCACCAGTCAATACGGCTTCCACCCACACCACAGCACAACTACTGCTCTTCTCTCTTTTACTAATCAGGTTAACCAGCATAGAAACAATAATAATTATGTATCTGCTATTTTTTTAGATCTGTCCAAAGCTTTCAACATGGTCTCACACACAGAACTATTAGATGCTCTAACCTCCCTATCCTTTGCCCCTTCTGCCATCTCCTGGTTCAAAACCTATCTCTCAGACAAACAGCAATCTGTCCAATGGCAAGGTGAACTATCTCCTCTATTTCCAACTACCATAGGTGTACCACAAGGCTCAGTCCTGTGCTCACTACTTTTTTCTATCTTCACAATCTCCATACCGCCACCCAGCAGGCCACACTTATGAGTATGCAGATAATTCAACGCTTATCTGCTCAGCCCCATCTCTGACCACCCTACAGCAGCTGACCCAAGAATCCTTTACCACTGTTGAAAGCTGGATCACTGACATCCAACTTATTCTAAACCTCAACAAGATTAAATTACTCCTGTTCACCCCTAATAAATCTAAATCTACTCCCTTAACTTTCTTTATCACCTCTAGAAATGGCACTGTTATCTCTCCTGTGGCCCATACTATGCTCCTTGGGGTAGAAATAGACAAACATTTTCTTTGATGTCCATATTGCTCAGACCATCCAAAAAGTCCATAAAAAATTGGAACTCTTTATAGACACAATGATTTTGTCACAGACAAAGCACAAATCACCTTACCTCAAACTCACCTACTGTCCACCCTTATGTATGTGGCACCAATCTTGACCCACATTAGAAAAACTGACCTTGACAAAATTGAGTCATGTTATAACAAAGTAACCAAATTTGCTAGTAACTCTACCTTCAAAACCCATCACTGCCAAGCACTTAAGGATATTGAATGGCTAGAACTTCCTCAACTACTCAACTACAAACAGCTAGTCAGGGCCTTCAACATCTTGAAGTACCCTGACAAAACTCCAGCTCTACAACAACTACTTTCCTACTTTTCTACTAATCGTCCTCTTCGTTGTACCAATATATCTCTTCTCTGTATAACTAGTGCCAACAATGCTGCAGGGAGAGCTGTATACTCTCATACCATAGCTAAAAACTGGAATAACCTCCCCTTTTCTATAACTTCTTCCTCTACTATCACACAATTCAAAAAATCACTCAAATCACACCTCAGGAAAACCTGCATTTGCCCATGTATAACATAAAGATGACTGTATTTCTTATTCCGCATTGCCTACTTCCTAATGTTCCTACTGTTGAAATAGCACAAGATTATAAGGTCTAGACTTGTAAACTTGTAATTATTTCATAGTTTATTGGGACAGTTTATGCTCACCATTGTTATTATGCATGCTTCTGTGCTATCATTGTCTGTTTGTCTTATTTTTGTTACTTAATCTATCCAATTGTGGAGCTTTCCTCCCCGGACCTCCACTGAGGATCTGGTCCAGTTGGATTATCCCAGTTAACAAATATAAAATAAATAAATATCACCAGGTGGGTTGCACACTGGCTCACAGATAGAACCCAAAGTGTGAAAGTAGCTGACTCCAAGTCAGACTGTCGACAAGTCATGAGTGGAATCCCACATGGTTCGGTCCTGGGTCCTCTCCTGGTTGGTATCAACTTTTCTGAAGTCCAGGCCAACACAAAGGGACTCTGGCTGACAAAGTTCGCAGACGATTGCAAGTTGGGAACTACTATTAACTCCCCAAGTGATGTTGACATCCTACAGAAAGGCCTCAATGAGTCCAACAACTGGTGTCAGAACCATGGCCTTAAGTTCAATGCCAAAAAATGTGTCATCATCCCCTTTGGAAAAACACGGTTCCCTTGAATTGCCACATTGACGTTAGTCCATTGAACAGAGAAGGCATTATAAGAGATCTAGGAACACAGGTTGACCACAACCTCTCTTTTGACCACTACATTGCCACTGTGGTTAGAAAATCCTTCTATGTGACACATCTCATTACTAAGGGTTTTGCATCCAGGAAGAAAGAGGTCATTGTCTCACTCTACTCTTCCCTCATTAGGCCAATTATTGAGCACAATGCCCCATTTGGCATGTACCTCACTATACACCTGCAACAACTGGACAGGCCATAAAAGTACCTCACAAAGAGGATCCTAGGCCTTAAACATTTGTCCCATATGGATAGACTCAAAAAACTCCAACAATTCTCTGTCTCATATCACCTACTTAGAGGTGATCTCTACTTGACTTACAAAGCCATGTCTGACTCAGCTCTGTTAGAAATGCTACATCTAAAGAAATCCCAAATCCCTCTGCACTACATGCTCCAGAGACCTCAACCTCATTACCACAATCAACAAAACATGCTGGAGGGACAGGTTCATAACCCAAAGACTGCCCATGCTATGGAATAGACTTCTCATACATGTCAACCAGAGCATCTCACTGGCTCTCTTCAAGAGAAATCTTGATGAGTGGATGGGAAATAGAAAATTCACCCCAGAGATCACTCCAGTGGCTCTACTTGACAGAGGCATTAGGAACTAAGGTCGGGCCAGGGTAATTCTATGGGCTAGGCTTGTAAAGGCTCCATGGCCATTAGCCTAGTACACAGCTATGAACCTATGAACCTATGATAGATCATTTGAGGGTACTCAGGCATGTGATAAAGTATTTAGGAGATGCATGTCCATTACTAGTAGAGGGGCAGTCCTGGGGTACATTTTCTGTTCCTTTCCATAGATCCGTACTTCTCAACTGTCAAGATATTTGCAGAATGTCCAGATTTTTACCACATTTTTTGGTTTGTTCCTTTTATAATTTTAGGTTTTCTGCTAAATCACTGAGAGTTGAAATAGATCAAAGTCACTAAATAATGATATACATTTGAATTTCAGACTTAATACCCTTCAGAAAATGCATGCTAATGCCAAACATATTATTCCAGCAACTTTCTAAGTTTATAAGAGCAATATTTAAAATGTATCCCTGATTTTGGGCCTTTGTCTCCCATTATTTTTGAATTTGTCCAGATTTTTTGTGATTAGAACTTGAGAGGTATGGATAGATCTAAATTATGCTTGAAAATGGACAGGGATGCATTTTTTGTTTTATGTGGATGTGAAGTTTGTTTCATAGCAGTTGTATTCTCTGTGAAATGTACCTTTCCCTCCAAGCCACTCTGTTGATGTTGCAGAAGAGGTTTATATCCCTAGAATGGGCATTTCCATCTCAAAAACATTTTTATTTTGTTTTCATTACAAAGATACACAAATGTACACATAACAAAGTCAATAAAACAATAACAAAATTATTAACAATATTTACATTCATCCATGATAAACAATAATTTTATCCATGAGACGTTATCAGTATTTGTTCAAACGGTTTTCCAATTTTTGCCATGCTATTTTTGTGAGTAATATTATGAGTTCCATAACAAATGGTTTGCAGTTCTTTTTTACAAACAACTTTTGCTAAATTAATAAAATCTTTGAAACATCAAATCTTGTTTACTTTTCCAGTTCAAAGTAATAACTTTTCTGGCAATTGCAAGAATTGACCAGAGTAACTGAATCTGAGATTTAGGTATTACATTAGGTGTAGGAACATTGAATAGGATTAGTGAGTTAGAAATATGACAGTTATCAGACCATAAAGCATTTACAAAATATCTGGAGTATTTCCAGTATTGAACAACGTTTCTACATTCAATTAATATGTGAACCCAGTTGGCCTCTAGTAATTCATCTCATTTCCAACATTTACTTTCACTGTTTTTTAGTATAAGATTTAATTTATGTGGAGTATAGAAACTCCTGTTCATAAATTTCCATGTATACAATCTCCATTATAATGAAGAAGATATACTTTTCTTAGAATTAAATATTTTTTTGGATTTATCAGCTATTTGTTCTCCATTAATCTTTACATAGTAATTCCAAACATCTGAGTCAAACTTTAGAGTGTCTTCTCTTCATATCTTATAGATAGGTGAGATACTCAATTTTTGATTATCTGTCTTTTCAAGACACCTAATAAAAAGCTGAATCAAACTAGGTATAGATTGAGTCTCTAGGCTGATTGATACTCTCATTTTGTTTTCTATGAATTACCGTAATGACTGTATAAACAATCAACTGTCTTGACTATTATCAAAACTACATAAAAGAGAGTTTAGTGGTTTAATACTCTTACCCCGGGATTCATGAAGCTCAGAGCAAGGCCGGCATTAGGCATGCTCTGACCGTGCATCGTGAAGATGGCACAGTAGCGTCAAATGCATATTAATGAAGGCCCGCTGCCACCATAGCCACGTGCATAGGAAAGGAGCACAAGTGCATAGGGCGTGTCGAAGTGCCGCACGGAGGCGTGGAAATGTCAGCTGTCGATGTGCAACTTAAAATGCTTGCATATAACAATTTGCAAGCAATAGTAATCACATCTGTCAGTGTCCGTGGATACTGAAACGTATGCAAAGCATGCAAGACAGTTCCTGCGAACACAAAATGAAGAAGCAAACACAAATGACGGTAGGGAATAACGGGTCCCTATCCCGCGAACAAATGACATTGAAAACCGTGTGCCTGTAGTCCAACGCAGTGTAGATAGTTATACCAAGTGGAAGTGAAACGCATCATATGTTAGCACGCCGCCAATAGGTACGTCCAGCCCAATGGTCAGGGTCACCAGCTGACCCATATTGTGAGGGAGGGTACACAGCTGGGCAGATGTGTCCATAACAAAAAACACGATAAATGTACATATCTAGCGACCGTATGACCGAATTATATCCCACAACACATGTAATAGTCACATACAATAGGTATGTCCATATTTCACATACCAAATGTGACAGGAAATAGAATAAGCATGTAAACGAAACAGAAGGAGCATATAAACTGCTACAACAATAAGGCAACATGTAGGCTGAAAGGAACAGTATTATCCATACCGTTGACTGTGGGTACATGTTGTCCAGTAAATTCGGATATGTGTCCGGAATATATCCCATCCTGGACATAGGAAAAGGTGGCATCCTACCAATGATTAGAACAGTCAGCCAAAATCTGCACATCAGCGGTCCAAGCAGAACATGTCAGGATGTGTCACAGTTGAATGGGTATTACCCGGGTATACCAACCATGTCATGAAAGTTAAGTATGGGTGTGTACCTATGTGCGTGGTATAGCATATGGAAAGTCAAACATGGCAGGGTAGTCCACGCAGCCATACAGGTACCTGACATATGTAGGGTATGCAAAGTGTTACCTTGACTGTGTCATGGGCCATCAACCAAAGCAACGATGGATGGAGTGTCAGGAATATGTGTGTGTGTGGGGGATGGGTAATGGTATAATCCTCCAAGGCGACACTGTTTCGTATGCAGAATAGATGAACCGGAGGTGTATGAGGGAGCAGTGGGTGAAGCAGAAAGAAACACAAAAACATGTATACACATCTGCAATACAACCAGACAGGCCATACTGTAGAACACAATCCCACAAACATAAGAATATTAAAATGTGCGATACAAATGTATAGTCATGTCACCGGCACATACCCAGAGAATGGTCCTGATGGAACTGGCCATATCAAATGCAACACACCTGGATGCATAATGGACTACCCAGCATCCCCTCCACAGCACACAATCTGCTCCCATACCTGAACGTCTACCAAATCCAGCCATACTTGGCCTACTGGTTTGGTGTAGCCACATCTACACATAGTGACCACTATGCATATATAGTAGGTAGTGTCACCCTAGGCAGTTTCATGATTGCAAACTTGTATCCCTTGCATGTAAACCCCCCAGCACATTTTCATAATGCCAGAAGAATGGTCGGTAATTGTCTTGTTTTGGTCTTGTTCAATTTTTGGGATATCCCTCATGGGATAAGTAACCTGTGTAAACATTAGAATGGGTATGAAGACACAAAGTCCAGTCCTGTAGATATCTGGACACAAGTTGGAATGTGCAGTAGTGTCCAGCCCTAGATGGTCATGCAGAACCTACTACCCAGGATCAAACACCTGCCCATGATGCACGTGCCCCAACAGGAATAATCGAGAGAATATATTGCACACATTCGCATAGTGGCACATGGTATAAGGGTGATGAAGGCACTGACGTAAACAGGATACCCCCTGATCCACTGTGTGAGGGACAATTAATGTATGTGTAGGTGTGACCTGACCAACAATGATACAATGCCAAATGTCCTGTGATTGTAGGAAATAACTATGTACGATACTGCATGTAACAGTTGCCTAAAGCGGTCATGTCAGGATAGAATAAACGTAATTCGTAGAAGAAACAGGCAAACAACAAAAGTGCCAAAGGTATAAGGCTCACAGTTAGGAAACAAATGAATGTTCTAAACCTGCACTGACCATGGCTATGTGTTGGCCCAAACAATCTGGTGTCCGCAGTAGGGTTACCATCTGTCCCGCTTTGCAAGGGACAGTCCCTCTTTGGACATTTGTGCCCTGACAAAATACATTACAAATGGCAAATGTACTGGGATTGTAGGACATAATTATGTCCCATATGTTATGTAATAGTTGCAGAAAATAATTATTTCAGTATCTAAAATACCTAAATGTTACAAGAAACAGAATAAGCAGCTAAATCGCTACAACAATAGGATTTTATGTAGGCAAATAAGTAAAGTTCTATCATTTGTACTGACCGTGGGTATGTGTCGGCTTGTAAAATCTGTGTGTTCCAAAAATGTCCCATCTTTGCCATTTGAAAAGGTGGCAACCCTAGCCCCCAGAATACATCCCAACCTGTTCATATGACAATGTCAATGCTACCAATGGTCAGAGCATTCACACAATAACTAGCCAGCCTCTTAATCACTCACAAAGCCAGTGACCTTTGGGGGAAAGGTGTTGAATGAGAATGACTACTTACAACAATGAAGAGTAATAGATGCATTTAACTGCAGAAAATTAGTAGTATTACGAATCTGTCAACACATTCCAAGTTAATAGTACTAATATGGTAGAAGTGTACGTGATTGTCCCTGAGTTGTCATAGCCTTGTCCCTGTCACTGTAGAAATGAGTCCCCGAGTATCACAGAGGTCCGTACACATAAGTGCACCAACCAACTCTCACATCTGTTGACAGGACTATTGCATACCTGTAGTGAATTTATAACAGATGTCCAGAATAATATTCGTTGTATCTATAAATGAATGAAATAGTCAAATGGGAAGGGGAAACACGTGGAAACCACCCCCCCCAACCTGCATTATGTAGTGGAAACATTGCCCACCCTAAATTATGTAGCACCAACCCAATAATGAGGTCAGAGGTGCCCAAACACCTGCATCTGTAAACACAGATAGAATGTTAAAATCTGGACTAACTCTGTCCATGTGCTATGTCTGATCTTTGAACAGCACTGAAAGATGAAAGCAAACATAAGGGTTGTAAAGGGAATTCAGAGCAAGTAAGGAATTATAAAGTGCTCGCAGCGTATGTCACATAAAGCTGACAAGTGTGAGTAGAGCACCGCTCTTCACACCAGAGGCAGGGTTATACCAGTGGCCATAACATCGTTGAAGTGCTACGTCAACATTGTAAACAGATGGAATGTAGTACATGTTGTGACCACCTACACTTGTAACCCGCAAATCGTTCGTAATCCATAACACCAGGAAAGGCACGTATGTGCAAATATGAATGGATGGTGAGCCTGTGAATACACGAGGTGGTACAAAATGTGTGTCGGGTCCCAACACTCATGAGAGGGTAATGTGTAAAGGTGTGTCATGGCTGCGATATCAGGTGTATAATGGCTGTTATGCATGGAAACTCAACACGGATGTGCAGGAGAAACTATGGATATGTGACTATCGACACAGGAGTGCTAGGGTATGTTGCGCCAAGTGCAATGGAGTGGCCCATGGAGGTCAGCTAGTACATAGGTGCGATTCCCAGATAGAGCGTCATTTGCGTGGAGACATGCGTGAATGGGCGTATCGTTGTCAGACGTTGTGCGTCATGGCTGGCAGCCCGGCATGTAAAACCTAGACGCCACCCATGAGCGGAATGGAGTTCTGCTGTGACAACCCCAAACCGGGAAAAGCACAAAGACACAACTACATGAAGACAACAATATGTTGACGTACAGTCACAGTAACACAAACACACATCCCATCAACAGTAATAATATGAATGTGCACAGAAACAAACACAGTAGCAGGAATAATAGGCTCCGTATACGAGTAATAGGTCAAATGACACTGTATCACATCCCATTTAGCAGTGGCACCCCAGACATGAAAAATGTGCGACATCTGTCCGCTGTATAACGTGCAATATACTGAGCACAAGTTCACTGGAGTGAAGTGTCGGTGTCATAATGACTAAGACAATAGTATGCTGTTGTAGCAGAGATAAAACCCAATACGCATGTGTAAGTGTCCATGTCTGGGAAATGTATAGGTTAACGGACACAGATGTATGTATAGATGAAAACGTATATATACATATATCTATATTAATTTACATACACATATATATATATATATATATATATATATATATATATATATATATATATATATATATATATATATATATATATATATATATATATATATATATATATATATATATATACACACACACAAGGATATACTACGGATATATATAGATATATATACACAAACAACAGGTAGTGATATATACACATACACACAAAACAAAATATATATGTCAGTGTAGATATACACATGTACATAAATAGGTTACTTCTCAGCAATTAGGGGTAACATATTTACAGCCCGGGCATATGTGACTGGGAGGTCCAATAAATAAATGTTGTACCCCCCCCCCACATTGCCCAGCTAGGCCGGACAGATATACAGACAGGCAATACAGATCAATACACTGCCGCTGTCCAAAACACCAGTAGGAAAGTACCAGTGGGAGAGTTCTGCGAGGTCTACACTTTAAACATGGATAACAGTGTCCCTTGCGGGACCCCAAAAATTCAGGGTACATGTGAATCTGCTGACATTAATATGAGCAGGATGTAGGTGTACATGGAACAGTAGGTTGTGCAAGTGTGATAATACATGGGTTGACAAAACGTACGACATGTGTCACGAGACGGGGAGAGTGGGCAATGTGTAGGGGTGTGCTCATACCCTTCCTGCGCTCGCAGTAAGTATTTGTCACAACTGCTGTAGAGGGGTGCCAGGTAGGTGGACCATGGGTATGCATTAATGGGCTTAAGTGTGCAGGTGATGGTTGGCAGAGATGTAGTAGGCCCGCCCAGTGGAAGTCATTAATATTCCTATGTGGGCATAGCATATGCCTACACCTCCCAAACCTGAAGAGCACATCTACCAGATCATCTGTAAACCATCAGGGGAATACATAGAGACCAAATCAGTGCTGTGTACCCGATTAGTATGGACATCCATAGTTATGTATCAGAATGTAACAAAGTCCAACTAAACACTTCCAGAACTAGTGATATTAGGTGAACAGGTGGCGGAATACAGGTAATGACAACATGTATGAGTCATAAACAGCATGTACCTCGACAAACGTGAATGAATATATATGCTCTGTGACTGTGAATGTGTCTGGTTAATAGAACCAATCATCTAAATGTGTTACACAGGGTATTATGCATTGTTCCTGATACAGTGTTCATTCACACCCATTGGTATGTGAGTTCTGCTACTGACAGAAAGTGCATAATTTGCTGACCACCTTAGGTAGATGATAGCATAATAGAAGAGGTTCAACACCTGTACGCCTGTGAGGGACACACCCGTCTGGGCAGTTGTGTCCTGCAAAATGACAGTTATGGCACATGGCCTGTGAGTTCGGGAATGGAGGCTATATAGTGTGTGTAGTGGTGTCAGACATCAATTTGTTGTATCAGTAACAGCTACATGTAATAGGAAGCAGTATTATCAATTATAATGCTACATGAATAACCTTAACATATGCAAACCGTGGAAGTCATCCATTTACTACTGGCTGTGGGTATGTGTTGCCTTGACACATGTGATAGTTCTACATATAGGGTCTATAGGGCCGCCACCATTCTGAATGGCCAAAGTGGAATCCGCTCTGTAGAAATGTCAGACGTACCAGGGCAGAACATACCTACAGCCATGCATAGTACAGAAATATACATATCGGAACAAATCAAAGCATAGTCTAGCAGCAGTAAAGTTGCTTATGCTGCTACATATGACATATCGACGTGTCAGGTATACAAGACCTGTAAAAGGCAACCAGTACAGACACGTACAACATGAGAATGTCCCCTAATCTGACAGTTGCAATGGCTAGAGTATTGTCCATACCACTCAACTGTCCCTGAATGTCAGGTACGTCCCTGAGTTTGACTGAAAGTTTAACTCTGTCCCTCTTAATCCCTCCTAAAATTAGTGGCTGTTGAAGGAAAGGTGGTGAGTTACACTTACTGACTAATGACAATAAGTAAGAGTTATAAACAACTGTTACTTCAGAATATGTGTATTAAGTCATATGCTCTGATTCTGTCAATGTTTCAAGTTAATAGCACTACTTTTGTAAAAGTGTCCCTGATTTTTCTTGACCTGTCCCTGATTCTGTAGAAATCTGTCCCCAATTGGTGGAGAGTTCTGGTATTGTCACATGAGATATGCGTAATGAAAGACTGTCCCATGCAAAGTGGGAAAGGTGTCACTCCTACAGTCTCCCGTCGTGCAATCTGAAAGGTGGACAATGTGCAGTAGGTATGCGGTAGCATGACTCGGTGGATAGCTGCGTTAACAAACTCAAGTCACATGTCAGCATTGCAGAGTATCGGTTCCCATGTATTAGGCAGATGGGAGCAGATCGTATGAGGAACACGCATATAATATGATTACGTCACTGGAGAGGCCGCCGAGTCCGTACAGTCGAACGCCTGCCGTCGCAAAATGTTTACACATACCCGATACTGTAGTCATGTAGTCCGATGTAATACGCATCACAAGAGATTGCACACACCCATCGTGAGTGACAAATGTAAGCGGAAATGTCGGTGAGCGAGTGGCTGTAAGCGTGTTTGTCTACCAGTATGCCAATAGTGTACTGTCAAAGAAATGTGGAGTCTAAACGTGTATAAGGTGCTGTGACCAGAGGTCAGCTGTGCTTAACACTGTGCAAACCCACGTACAACTGCTCCCACCTGCTGGAATGTGCCTTACCCAGTCTGTATCCAAAGGTGTCAGCCTGTCCGCAAACAAACAGGCATACACATGATGGTAGCAGTACCCTGCGCACATAGCTCATGTGAATTAACAATAGACCATGGCATATGTACAGACAATAGACCACACACACACACCATACAGTGCAGACATCCAACAGTATAGCAATGTACTGGCAGATATGTCCGGATCACTGGTGTGAGCATGCCCAGTATGACTGTTATGCATGTTGTCGACCGACATTACCATTATACCGTCATGTGTGTGGGCATGCCAAATATGGTCAACTGTATTGCATGGGTCACATGTCCAGATAGTTAGTACTGTGTTGCTGACCCCTCCGTTCTACACAGACAGGTGTCATGCTCTGTCTGCAGGGTAGCTAATGGTCATGTGGCATTGACAGTTGCTACATGTCTGCATAGCGTGGGGGGACATCCAACCACAACCACAGTCCTACACAGCACCGTGGGTGGCGCACATGACTCTCACATGTGTAGGTTTGATGGGGGCACAGCCAAAAGTTGTACACATCTGCCGCTACTATACTGGTATGCCGGGTACTCCATGTCAGTGTGTGGACCTACCTAAATTGCTGGTTGGAGGGATACCAGGGTACATCAGTTCCCAGCTTTAATTACCAGCACAGTGGTGTTGGACGTCCTAGCTTACACAACCTACATCAAACTGCCTGGCCTGCTGTAGTCTGTGTGTGTCTTAGGGGGTTGGGTTCATTCATTGGGCATATCCATAGGCCATCATATATCATTTGTCTGTATTGGTCCACATCTGTCCAGCTGCATGGAACGTGTGTGGGCTGTACAGACACACATGATGGTCAGCCCATAATCTGCAGTGGGTTAGGACACCCTGTGTACTACAGGCTACCATTGTGACCCCCGTATGTGCTACAGAGGTCATGGTGCCACTATGGATGTGTACTGTCTGCTACCCTAACATTTGGCCACAACAGTCACTTGTATGCTCACATACATATCATAGCAAGGGGTAACTACATATTCTAATACAACTGCAACTTGTTAGGTCAATAAACATACCCTGGGTGTGTTCCGGACTTGAGGATGGTGCTGGAGTGCTGCCTATGTCGGATGCACACAGTGCACCTCCTATACATGGCCGAGCACAGGTAGTGTCATGTTTGGCATCCATTGTACTGTGTGCGGGTCAGAGAGGGGAAATCCATGGGTACCTACTGTGTCAGTGCATATGCCTTGTGTTGCCTCTTTGCCAAGGGCAGGTCATACTCTGCACGGACTTTCGCCGACTGTGCCCTGCTCAGGTAGTTCCTTCACCAAGTCACACTGTGCCTGTACAGGCCTTGGCAGTGGTGTTGGGCTGTGTGGCCCAGCCCATTGCTATTCCTGCTGCAACTGTTACTGCAGGATAAGATTGTGTAGCATAGCAAATACCATAACAACTTGTATGCATGTAGCTTGTGAATACTGCAGAGCTCCAATGAACGTGTCCGGATACCAGAACTGTGAACTGAGCATCCCAAACACATGCACAAGTATATGTCTTGCCTGTGCATCCGCCTCAGTATGGTGTGAGTGTTCAGGTGTGTGTGCATTGCTGATGGGTGTCATCAGCCATGACACCAGTGTTTAACCAGCATCCCCACTAGGAGACTGTAGGGGATGTCCATATTGGCATTGGTGCGCTACAGCTGTGTCAGAAGCCATATATTGAACACATCATAGCTTCCAGGGCAGACAGCACACACATTCAATCTCATGCCCTGGCCATCGCATATGGCCTAGCTGTTAGAGGGTATGCCCCTGCAGTGACTGTAGTCCCTACCCCTTTCACTGGGTGGTGCTACAATGTGTATGTGTGTGCAGGCTATAGCACCCAGTACACCAGGGAAGTCATCCATGTGGTTAAACAGATGCATATTGCTGGTCTACTAATCACGTGTGTTGATGACATGTACATGCTCACTAGCATGTGTTGACATGGCGTCTGTGAACTGGTGCAATACTCTGGATGCATAGGCCTGTGAGATACCCATGATATCCCCAGTTGTGCTGTGTGAGGTACCTGTGGCTAGTACACCTAGGCCAACACATACCATGGTATCCACTGTGATGTGTTTCCCTCGGCCTGTTTGGTGTGTCAGGTGTGGGAGGCACAGGTCAACAAGCTGCTGTAGGAGGTCTCTGTCCACCGCATAGTGCTCCACCATCCCCAGCCCATGTAGCCCCTGGTAAGTCACCCTCGGTCTATAAAGTCTTATGTCACCCCAGTAAGGGTTGTTTGACAGCATACACATCCTCACTGCCCCAGCCTCCTGCACATGTTGGTATATGTTGCCTGCTGCAGCTCGTCTCATTTGGTTGGACTGTGTCATGAAATGTCCCCGCATGTATACACCGGTGGTGTAGAGTGCAGACGAAACCTGTGTGTATGCTGCTTGCTCACATTACCGTACTGTTCATGTGCGGGCTGGCCATGTCATCTGTTGATTGTGCTGATCAACACCTGTTTGTGCAGCCTGTACACCCTGACTAGCCCACCACTGCTGTCATCCCTCCCAATGTCACCAGGCAGGTATAGACACACCCCTAGCTTAGGTGTGCTAAGGCAGGAGCACTCCCGAGGCACAGTTCTGCAATGTACGTACAGTATGCCTGAACCCCCTTCCATGCTGTCAACTATATTCGAGACCTGCACACGGCTGACTACACACATTCACTCCAGGGATCAGCAGCACACCCTGGTGATAAATGTGATACACTATAGTCAACCTCATCTGCATAGTATAGTCTTCTAATGAATAGTTATATGACCCATACCGAACCTCCAAATTAATAACCACTGCTCAGTGTCACTCAGATCCGTACACAACTGGCAACAGGTGCCTTACTATCACCATATTCGATGTCCCATGGTCTTCCCAGCAACAAAATAACCGGTGTCTACACGACTACAACCCGTGGCCCTGCACACTACAGATGATGTGCATTACCACCACGCCATGGCAGATGTACATAGATCCCAGGTTATCACGTACAGATCATCCAGCACAAACATTCAATAGTGCTGATGTCCCCAGACATATATGTTCACATCTATGTCCACCTCTACATCTACATATATCATATGTATTATTTGTATACATATATACATGGACATATATATATATATATATATATATATATATATATATATATAATATATATATATATATATATACACACACATTTACGTGTACACACATATGTAGATATGGCATTTATATCACAACAGTGGACCACATGACAGCAATGCATTAGACAGGAATGAAAAGGAAACTACATGTGCCACCTGCATCATGTAGTGTTGTTACTATCAAGGCACGTGTGTTATGTTACATCACACTGGTCAGACCATATCAAGGGTAAGAGTAGGGCTGCTGACAGTTACTCACCAGATCTATTGGCGAATGTATGTGTTGACAACCCAGTGTCTTGGCAGAATATGCGGGCTGTGGACACTATATAGGTCAGCAACAAAACACACTGAACACATCCCGCAGCTAGCCACCCACAGATACCAACACATACAGTATAACTGCCAAACACACACACACCTGCCATGCCTTGGAATTGAGCACCTACCTGTCTAGTTTACCACACTACAGCATTATGCAGTAACAGAACGCGCTACCGAGTTCCAGCATCACCGCACTCCCACAAGCATATATCTAGGTGGATGACATCATCCGCAAAGGCAAAGATGCTGTTAGGGAATGTATGGGGAGTGAGCCATCTAAAAGCATTACTCTGTCCCCAGGCAGCTGGAAATACACACACACACACACACACACACACACACACACACACACTTGGGAGGGCTGGGAGTCGAACATACACCTAACTACCTTATCACACTACAGCATTACGCAGTTACAGAACGTGCTATCAAGATTACTGGAACATAGCACTCCCAGAGGCATACTTCTAGATGGATGACATCATCTGCAAAGGCAAAGACGCCGATAGGGAATGTATGTGGAGTGAGACATCTAAAAGCATTACTCTGTCCCCAGGCACCTGGAAACACACACTTGGCAGGGCTGGGATTTGAACATACACTTAACTACCTTATCACACTACAGCATTATGCAGTTACAGAACGCGCTATTGAGATTACTGGTACACAGCACTCCCAGAGGCATACTTCTAGGTGGATGACATCATCCACAAAGGCAAAGACGCTGATAGGGAATGTATGTGGAGTGAGACATCTAAAAGCATTACTCTGTCCCCAGGCAGCTGGAAACACACACAGGCACACACTTGGCAGGGCTGGGAGTCGAACATACACCTAACTACCTTATCACACTACAGCATTACGGAGTTACAGAACACGCTACCAAGATTACTGGAACACAGCACTCCCAGAGGCATACTTCTAGGTGGATGACATCATCCGCAAAGGCAAAGATGCCGATAGGGAATGTATAGAGAGTGAGCAGTCTAAAAGCATATCACTGTCCCAAGGTAGACGTAGACAAACACACGGCAGTGGTGTGAGCGGGACAACTGCCTATCTACGGAGTACTATTACAACACTACATAGATACGAGACGTGCCACAGACAGTACACCCTTCAAGACAGTCAACCAGTGTGTTCAATGAAGGAATCCATCCTGACGTGGGGTATGGACATCTGTTGCCTGGATGACCACCATCGCTATACAGGATGTCAATGGCCATGCCCATGCACAGACGCACATCACCGACACAAAGTGTCACTGGTCATGCTCACACACTTAGTATCACACGTCCGTTTGGAATGTACTGTGTGTCCATCTACACAACGGCATACTGGGCATGCTCACACACTTAGTAGAAGAGAAGGGCTATCTTGCATGCACATGGATTCTAAACACGGAAGGGCATAGTTTAGAATGTACTGTGTGTCCATCTACACAACGGCGTACTGGGCATGCTCATGCACTTAGCAGTTGCAAAGGGCTGTTTTGCATGCACACAGATTCTAAACACGGAAGGGCACAGTTTGGAATGTACTGTGTGTCCATCTACACAACGGCGTACTGGGCATGCTCACACACTTAGCAGTAGCAAAGGGCTGTCTTGCATGCACACGGATTCTAAACACGGAAGGGCACAGTATGGTGTTACTGTCCCCATGTACATGAAGGCCACTCACATGTACTGACCAGTACACACTCAAGAGCCATCACAGATGTCTCATGTGCAGATCACAGAGGTAAATGCCACATTTTACTATGTAGCCCTCAGACAGCACCATGTCCTTGGACCAGCAAAACACATCCATACATTACCACAACACCATGTGAGTCATGACCAGTGGACTGTACCTAGGTCTACAGCAACTGTGCAGACTATACATGTACTGACAGTGTTCCATCATGTGTTATGCAATGCAATGATACCACTGTACATAACCAGGTCAGCTCTACACATAACAGGGGCCCTGGGTCTTACACAGCTGTGACAGATGACTGTCGCTGTACACCAAAAAACACACATGTTTGGATATGACATACATGTAATCACAGTGGATATGTGCATGGACCTCACACATACACAACACATATGTAGATAGCATAGCTTTTGCTGTCCTCCGTGCAGACAAGTGGCTACAGCAATCACACACATGCACATGGAAGGTAGGTCCATGGCTGTTGAATGCTAACAGCACATGAGGTAGCAATATTGACCGAGGAAACATTCACTCTGTACTAGTTACCCATGACACCCATCATATCATACAACAGTCCATGTGTTGTGTATGTCATCACACATGTCCACCAGTTGCAATGCATACAAACATGGCTACATGACAGGCATGTAGGACCAACACACATGTACATGTAGTGGTGTGCATGCAGCTGCTATGCATGTGCAGTAGCTGATGTATGTAATTCATCTGTGCCTAACTACAACATGCAGTTGCAATGCAGTCCCATCATTGACACCTGTATATGGTGAAATACTGACAGTACGGTAGGATGTACATCAGGTATGGATGGATGTGTGTACATAAAGTGGTAATCCACCTTTGCAGATGGATGTTTGCCAAGGACGGCTCACAGGTGTGTCACAAGCCATCCTACCATTACATGTGCAAACAGTATGCTATGTTACTGTTACTTGATGGTGAAGATATAAAACCTACACAGCAGTCAGGGTGTTACTGACTGTAAGTCACTTGACACCTGTAACACTTACATCCTCCCATGTGCAAATAGCAGCACAACTGCCAAAGGTAGCGTTGGTACACATAATGCGGCCAATACTGCTGCATGTCTGTCAGACGTATCATTATATAGCAGGTGTATCATTCACAGTACTGCCATGTGTGTTTGCTTGTGTGACCATATATGCCACATATGGTGGGGAATACATCCCAATTGTTACACACCCCTGTACACTGTTGTAGAGATCTGTACATACTGCAGTGTGGAAAGCATGACGTAGGCAGGGGTGGTGTGTGTATCACACATATCTCAGATATCTGTATGTGAATGACATTTGTGGACTCCACAGTGTGTGTGTGTGTGTGTGTGTGTGTGTGTGTGTGTGTGTGTGTGTGTGTGTGTGTGTGTGTGTGTATGTGTATGTATGTCTGTCTGGTGCATGGAATGAGGGTGTATGCTACCATACAGAACAGACAGGATCCCTAACCCCTCATGGTGATGCAGTCTACTACCCTGTTGATGCCATCGGTCTCAGCCTTACTGGCTACTTGTACATGTTCATTCTCTGTGTCGCTTTGTGTGGGTGCACAGTACTGTGAGGGTGATTACCACATAGGCAGGGGTCCTCACCTCAACACTATCGAGTGTGCGTTATAGTGTTGTTGACCCCATGAGTGTGGGCATGTTACTGTGTGTTTCTGTGTATGTCTGTGTGCGTTCTCATCCTGTAATGTAACAGGGTATTACTGCTACACAGTGAGGCCTCATGCTATCAAGTGGCCTCTAATGTTATCATCGGCCAGACCGCTGTGTAAAACCCCCGCACCATGTCAACATACCTGTGATGTGACCTGGTATGGATGCCACGTCTCTAGCCACTGTAGCCTATTCCACAGCCCACATGCTTCTGGATCAGTAGATGTGTGGACATCTGTGGTATGGTAGCCTTTCTAACAGTCAGGTTAAGGCCACGTATAGCATGCTGGTATTGCCATACATGCCTGTGAGTACTCCACATTTACACATGGGAAACTGCAAACACTGCTACTTGTTGGTACATGCAAGTAGACCATAAAAAGGGAACTAGGGCATCATTACCAACATGCTGTTACTGTTGTTACCAAGACACATACTGTGAACATATAACAAGGCATTATAAACCTGTACTACATGGTATGTCTGGTGTGTGTCAACAGTACACAACTAATGTAATATACACTTCTCTCACTATTCTGTTCACCCTGTGCATCAGACCATTTGAGCATGTCCCTGCACCGATGGTGTGGATGACAGGGATGCAGCACAGGCATTATCATATGCACAGGGTGATAATGTTTGCCAGGGGCATAGGCTGCACCAGTGGATGACATCATGTGTGTGGGTAAGGGCCAGTGATCTGATTGGATATGTGTGGTCATTATGCATGTGGGTATTGCGGTGCCCTACAGATGTTTTTGCTGTGTGCTTGTATGAGTGCACACAGTTCTGCCTTTTGCCAGGCCTACACAAAGGTATTATTGACAGCTCCAGATTGTACAGACCAGGATGTACAGCTCACTGTGTCCGGCCATGGCCATGTGACCTGTGCCTGCCAGGGGTTGCATGGGCACTACCAGGCAGAGGTACAGATTGGCTACTGCCCGTTGACACATGTCCACTGGAACTGTGTCCCTGCTGGGAACATCCAGGGCCATGTCCACATGGCCTGCTGTGTCCTGGTGTGGACAGCGCAGCACCAGCTGCACTGCTACTGCTACCGGCACTGTAGGAGTGAGCATGTGAGGTGGCTTGTTCACGTTGACCTGCACTAGGTGGTGTAGCTGGCCTATGTCCATGTGGCCTACGCCTCACTCCTACCAGATGTTCCAGCACAGACAGCTCATGCTCGCAGATTGCCATGCCACGGTCAAGGATTCTGACCATGTCACCCAATCGCCTGTCCAGAACATCAGCAATCTACTGTTGAGCATTTGCCAATGCCTGGATGTTGTCATTTAGAGTACGGATAGCAGCCCTCTGAAGCCTCTACACTTCTCTGTTCTGCCGTTCAGTATGTGCCTGTGCTGCCATTACAGTCTGGAACATGCGTCTGGTGACAAAAGCTGCTGCACTCTGTCCTGCAGGTGCATGTCTGCCAGAGGTTCTCCTACAAGCAGCACTGGCCATATGCCTGTGTGGCACATCTGCAGTCATTACACTGACACCATGGTGTGGAGACATACCTTCTGTAGCCACCACACATTCCTGTTCCAAGCTGACTGTCCTTCCTCTATGGCCACTGGTAATGGGGTATGCATTGGTATGAGAACTGTGTGTGGGGAAGAGGGGGGCATAGCTGGGATGGCAACCATTGTCACAGATTCAGCCCCTGACATCCCTGCCTGTACCTCATGTATATGTTCATCACTGCTAGTATCTGTTGGGACACTAACATCAGACGGACCACAGAAGGGTAATGCACCTACATCACCTATGAATGCAAAGAAAGACTCTACATTACAATAGACACACACACACGCACACACACAGAGACACACACACACAGACACACACAGACACACCATGCATGTGATTTGACAGATGGCATGCAGCATGCATGTGATACAGCAGAAGGCATGCAGCTCAGACATTAATAGTGGTAGTTAGCATACCTCCCTGGGTTGCACACAACAGCAAGCAGGTGTCATATCAGTAGCCATGTAGTTCACACAATCATGGTAGTAAGCATGCATCCCTGTGATACACCATGTGGACCAGCACAGGTTGACAGTACACATGGCTGAAGTGACCTTGACATGTAATCTGCTGATGTGTGCATTGACATGCATACATGTCTGACACAATGGTGTCCTGACACATGTACAGCATTGTAATGGGTATCACATTGCAGTGTTGTCTGTATGCCCTACAGATAGAATGCACATTTAAGAAATGTGCATGAGCATGGAAGGGTAGTGTGAGGCATCTACATTGCTATACAGTGTGAAGTACAGACACTGTGCCATTGCATGGCATCATGAGGCGTCTATATTGCTATACATTGTGTAATACACACACATTGCATAACCATAACTGCGTGCATACACATGACATAACTGTGGATTATGACCCATGTTGTTGAGGTGTATACACACCAAACCATGCTGTGTCATGTGACAGGCCACTGGAAGACCTATGGATGACACCCCTGCACAACTACTACAGAGTCTTAGCTGCCTGGAAACCATGTCCACCATTGGCAGACTTGTCAATACACCATGTCCCACATGACATTGATGTACCACACACATGAGGTGCACGGCTGACGGTGATGTCCTAAAGCAGCAAGGGAAATATACGGTATCTGTGGCCTGATGTGGTGTCAATGTCTGTGGAAGCTGTACAGGTGACTACTGTCATGCTATGACACAGTCGTGATGTTCAACACATCTTATATGGTCGACTTACATGACACCTCCACTAGCTGCACACAGGTTTTAGTATGTCCAGTGTACCACATCAATTGTATAATCAGTCAACTAAGGCTATAGTTGGACCATGTGTGGACAATGTGCAACAGGGTGTATACACATCACATCTACTGTGTGGCTACATGTCTCTGGCCATCCTCCATGGCCATGTGTGAACATGTGTTGGCCAAATGTTTGTGATGTCCATCTATCTCACATGTCTGTGTTGTCCCATATGACATACACCCATAGATGTCAGATATGTCACCGTCCACAGGGCTATGCAGATAACGGGTTGTATGTTTGGTATGTGGGGTATGTATTATGGGATAGTGTGACAATATTGCAGCCAAAACACTACATGTCTGGGACATGTCTGATGGCACATCACAATGTGTGCACCCATTGCAGGGGCATATAACACAATGGTGACTCCTGTGGGCTGCCCATATCCCAGCTCACTGTGTGGTACTGTTTGCGTACCACACATGTGTTGTTCCAATGTATAGTACATATGCCTACATTGAACAACACCTCCACTGTTGTATGCACAGCTGTCCGCACGTAGCAATGACAGATACTGTGGTTTCATGTTGGTGTTTCATTTCATTTGTATATATTGCACATGGGTAGCCAGTGTGAATGATGGGAGATGCGACCTGTATATCGTGACTGGACCATACATCATGTGTACATGTGTTAACTGGCCATATGGCGAATAGATATATGCATTAACATGCCTGATACTGATGACAGTCTCACCTGCAATAGACTGATGTCTGTGCGGCATGCCAGAGGTACCTGTATAGGGGTGACACAGCAGTTTGAACATTATCCATGACTGTATGACAGCCACAGGGTGCACTGTGCATGTTAAAACATTCACCTGTACAATAGCATATAGTATGCACATGTGTGCATACACAGTGTAGCATACTGTAGTATGTGGCATGTGTGTAAACATACCTTGCATATGATGTTGCATTACATATTCTACAGTGACACATGCAACTAAATGGGATATAATAGTCATATGTGCCGTAGTGACTTACCAGGCAACTCCAGGCTCATTGGTTGGGAGACACCCACCTCCACGATGGCAGCTAGTGTTTGTGGATGCTGTTCTGAGGGTGTCCCCAGGCTGGACAGTAGCTCCTCAGTTGGTATGAGTAGGGACTGGGTTGGTGGCCCACCACCTGTTCCACCTTGTTCCCTGGTGATTGCAGTGGCACGCTGTTTCGCATGTCATATCAAGTCCGTGCAGTGTCTGCGCACCTGCTGGTAGGTGCAGTTATGGCCACCCACATCATTAACCCTCCTGCGAAGGTCCTGCCACAGGTTATCACACTGCTGGGCATGCTGTGGCACATGGCTGAACAACACCTCATAGTTCTCATGGAAGTACAGGATGAGGACATCATCCTCCTGGCGGCTGTACGCTGGCAGGTGTGAACGAGGCATTATCTGGAAGACATAATGATAGTGACAGGTCACAGTATCACAGAGATGTACAGAGATACAGCTGCAGGTACATCTGTATTAAATCTAGTACATCTGCACAATTATCTTTGCAAATCATCATGACACTGACATGACTGACATGTTTGTGTCACACACATGTAACACCCGTTATGCATTGGATATCATCACCATATATGTGTGTCACCTCATTACATTGTTCATACTCCATGTGAATGCTGTCTTGATGTGGGCATGACTGTTTGCCTGTACTGGTGTTCTTACCTATCAGCACATGCCTGGATGTGTCCACAGTGATGCTGTTGACCTTGATGCTGTGTATATGTTACATATCAACACATACACAGCCTTAATTTACATGAGCAGTGACAATGCACACATATGCATGGAAACCTTTACATGCATGTGTTTTGCCATATACATCTACACGGCACTGTACAGCAGTTCAACATCCTGCCACAGATTGCCTGTGTTGCAAATGTGATAGACATGGGACAATGGCTAGCCAGACGTCATTCGCAGGGATGGTTATCAACTATAGCATGTACGTCCAAGGTTTCCTAGCTGTACTAGCTGTATCTCACTGCCATTTTGCCACCGCGAGGTGCATCAGTGCCACATTACTGATCCAGACAGTTAATAATACATCTACCATGCGGTCATCACACCATGTATGACAGAGATGACATGTACAGCTTTGTTGGACAGGGTTACATGGTATGGCGGGAGTATGTAACATGTATGGCACAGGGAACTGTCCAGCATGTGGTGATCCTTGTAGTAGGACGGTGGCTGTCCATGACATATGTCTTTCAGGATATGTACATGTAGCATGTCCAACATCACAGTGTAGCACATGTCTTTATGCAAGGTAGCCAGCATGCTGCATAGTGGAGGTGAGGATTGTGAAGGCTGGTATCGTCCATCCACGCATGGCCAATACCCCTTAAAGGTGATATGTGATCTGATATTGGTAACCTGAGTGCTGAGTATGCCTGTCCAATGATCTCCATGCTCATGGATGGCACCCTGTCATGACATGGGTGCCTCGTATGACTACCTAATAGGCCTGGAGACGTCATCAACTCAGGGAGGTGAACTGCACAGCACCATCCCTTACACAGTGTCCATAATGTTGACCGCTGCTTAGGTGGTAGTTAATGGGTACAGGGTTATTCACCTAGCGGTGACAATGCTATTATCAGCTGTCAGATTGTGCACATATGTTACACACCTCACCCACAAAGCCCATTCTGTATGTTGTCCACAACCCTGAGACAGCTATTGCTCCTAGGTCATGGCCATTCACATCCTTACATACACAGATGCCTCCCATTTGTCTGTGTGGTATGGGCTACAATGAGGGGGGAGTACAAAACATTAACCCTGTTATGCTGTAGCTGCCACTGGTGTGATATGCACATGCCACTCTGACACCATTTGTAGTGTTGATTCTGTCAACAGGCCACTGGTAGAACACTCATGTGACATACAAAGGTACATCTAGTATACTCAGTGTAGCTGGAACACGGAATGGGTGATGATGTCCTATGACCTGTCACAGGTATGCTATGCAGTGTGAAATCATCCGTACTGTCATCTGCTTCTGTACTGCTAACATCTATGTTGATAAAGGTTCATAGACTTGCAGACCATACTCAGCAGGGTAATAGTGCAGTGCCTACAATTATGACTGTCGTCTCCACTTGTGGGTTGCAGTGGGTTGATATTATCCAACACCCTATCTGTATTGCATATTCATGCTCAGCACTTGTTCAGAACTTGTGAGCACTTCATGAGCTACTAATTACTATAGCACCCATTCCAACTAATTTCTTACAAGTACACTGTCTGTCCTTACATTTCCAGTTTGCTTACAGTACAACAGCTGTTGTACTCATGTAACTCACATAGCTTGTGAGACATGGTTGAATATACAGGCATGTCCAACTGTCACGTGCCAGTGCTATTGACTGTCTATATGATGAATATGGCGAACATGTGGCAATAGAGCAATTGTCTCTTGTACACAGTCAATGCTCTCCTCCCAACATACGACACGACAGCCTGTGGGAGATGCACATATGTAGCCATGCTGGGGGTAATGCTCTCACCAACCCAGACTGAAACTGACATTCATGTGGGGACGTATAACATTTGCAACACACCCCACTCATCACATAGTCTCACAAGATCTCCACCACCACAGGCCACACATAGTATGAGTACAACATTTGCAGAACCTCTCCATACTCTGTATAGGCACCAGAGGCAGCCCCCATCACCAAACACAACAACAATTACTTATAGCCCACAGACTCATGTGTGCCCATCAAATACAGCCAATAGGGTGTTATAACATACCCAACACACCAGTCATAGGTGATTCTGTAGGCGGTCACACTGATGTCCCACTCAGCAGGCTACACAAGGCGATAGTCGCTTACATCTAGCTGTTGGGTAACTGGTTCTGCAACATAACCTATGCAGCCATGCCACACCTCACCAGGTACAATTTAACTGTCATTCTCCATGTTAGTGTGACTGCCCTGAAATGTAACTTCCCAGACTACATGTGCAGGGACATGCAATAGCTCTCTGGTCCTGTAGTCCAGAAGGTATCGACCAAGCCCTGGGGAGCATTCTGCATTCATCCAGACTAGACACCACTGTACAATGACTGACTGTTTCACTTCAACAGTTGCCTATACTTCTGCTGTCATTCCACAGGCATCCAATATCTGTCCGCTTTGAATGACATGATCAACAAAACATGATGCTTTGGCACAGATGACCTGCACCTGTGAGTCCTGGGAGTACAGATAACATGTAAGGCTCTTGCTGCTCCTATACTGCCTGTCTTGCACAGTTTCCAACAACATTCACCACCAGAATGGGAACAGACAAGCAAAACATGGGGTCATGTGACTCAATGCTTGACATCATCTCTGATGCACGCAGGCAAGGTACTCCTTATAATGGACCACTTCAATATCTCTGCAGTGACTGGGACCTGCCTCTAGGCTCCGCAGAGCACACCTGCACTGACAGGTTATATGCATACCACACCTTTTAGTCATGTAACCTGGACCGGAACACCCAGGGCTGAGGTGTGTCCATATTTCACTATGTTGTACACACCTCCTGGCTGGTTACTTAGCACAATGCATCAGAGGTGATCCACGTGCAACTAACTGTGGCCAGAACTGCTATACACATTGTAACATGCTATGGATTCAACAACATACCTCACGGCTACTGGCCCTCATTTCTTGGTGTACTGGACAGTAGGGTTCAGACAGGTACTACTGATGTGCGACTGACACTACCCCACACTTAACTGGGATAGCTACTCATGTACCGACACATTAGGCCAACGCTGTCCGGGATTCATAACCTCCACTTGGCTGGATCAACCCATACACACCACCACCAAGACCAACAATATCCTAGACATGGACATTACCAACATGTCACTGGTGTTCCACACCTGGGATTATCCCCTCATTGGTAGATTCTGAACATATGCTAATCACTCTTGTTATCCACATCCTGGCACCACACTCTTCACGGCATACACAGTACAAGATTACTACAACACCTACTACAGATGTCTTATGACAGCAGTAGTAAACATCATGACACCCGTGCAGATGGACAATGCACATACAAACACTGAAACATACCCCAGTGCACTTCATTAGCACTTACATGACTGCATGGATCATGCTATTCCAAACAGAGCCATGATGGTACCCACCAGATAACGGACGCCACTCTGGGGGTCCAGTTCCATGGACATAATGTACAACAAAAGGTGGAGGCTGTTGCAAAGTGGAGTACAATCCCATGGGTGGGGTAGCTCACTGGTCAGCCTCAGTAGGGCTCCGGGATCCCTTATCACATCCTCCAAACCTAGCTAAATAAACATTACTGCGACACATTCCAGGGTGTACCACAAAGCATTATGGAGGTATGTCAGTAGTCAATGGCAATACTCACATGTGCTCTGACATATGACGGTTACTCAGGAACATTACAGAACCGAGTGATGTTGGCAACATCCTGGTGGATGGGTTCAATGCTAACTTTACACCTTCTCACTCCCTACAGGGCCATAATCCATGTAGGAACATTGTGGGGTCCCTGCGGTCACAACTATACAGTTCCAACCTGCACTCTCTAAGGCCTGGAACACAGACTCCATGTGACCGTCCAACATCCCAGGCTGTGATTTACACAAACCTCAGAATGACATGTCTCCCCACTTGGCCACCAGATTCACTAATAGCCTTGTATCAGACATTGTGGCCCCTGAATGGTGCACAGCAACAGTTATCACACTCCACACAGGTGGAGCCACAATGAACCAGAGGGACTATTGCCTAATTACTCGAATTAGAGACCAGGATGATTTTTAAATTTAATACATTGAAACCACATGGACTGAACTTAGAATTAAGTATTTAACATCAACTAATCCAGTTTAGTCATTATAGATTAATTCATAGTTGATTAAAATTGATTTTTACAGGTTATATTTTTTTATTTTTTGTATATACATACATATATATATTTTTTTGAGTTATTTTGTATGATTAGATAATATATAATAATATATAGGACAATATTTAAAGTGTTATATTGGTCCTTTTAATTTGAATTACTTGGAAGCAATCTAATTCATTCTAATTCATTCTCTTTCATACATATTTTGTTATACTATCTCATATATATTTTGTTTTACTATTTTATATATTTGTTAATAAATAAATATATATGGAATATGTTAGTTAAATAATAGTAATTCCGAAGGCAATTGATGTTGATGTCTTGTTTTAATGTGTAAGATCTGTAGGACAAAATAATGGCAGAGCACTTTAAATTCATTCAGAAAATGTTATAATTGATTAATTGGTGCTGATTAACTTAGAAAAAATTTGTATAAATAATAGTTAACAGCACTTTGTATTTGTGATCCATTTGAAGGTGAAAAGCCGAGATACCTGATCGCAATAAACGCTTTACTGGCATGGTGCCGGTCTCTTCTGTGTTATACTTCGTGTTGCTGGTTTCTTACTAGTGTTTGTGGATTTGATTTGTTTTCCTTGCCAGCACCTGTTTGCCAGTTACTATGCTACCGAGTGGAGCTACTAACCCAGCGGGTGTTTTTTGCTTTGCTGAGATAGTAAGTGAAAGAGAAAAAGTTCTGCAATTCTAATTTTGATGTCTGGAACATGGGCACAAATAATCAGACTGATGATCGTTTTTGTTCCCTTGAAAGACTAATGAACAAGGAAATTGCCTTGTTCTTAGATACCTGCCTTTTGGAAAAGTATGTAGACCTAAATTTAACTCCTAGAGGTCTGCATATTGACAAGTTACCTGCTGCTGAATTTATTGAAGAAGAACAGGATCTGCTTAATGAATGGAAAGCAGCATCTCTTGAATGTACTAATAAGTGGCTCCACATATTAATTAAGCGGAACCAGAGAGCGCACAAGAAGCTAAAAAAGGAAATTCTGCATTTACAGGATGAGGTGGTGGGGGAGTCCTGTTTTAAAATGCAGTTTACTAAAATTACTGATAAAATCAGTAAATTGGAAACAGAGATTTTATCACGTAAAAGAAACAAGCTCATACGTGACATGAAGGACTACGAGAGTGGAGTCTTATTTTCATGGCAACGCGATACTTCACGCAGCAGATCCAAGGTTCGAAAAAACCCGCAAAACCAACGGACACAGCGCAGTGTTTCAGCATCTTCAGGGGAACGAAAGGAATTATGTAAAAAATGTGACTTTTTCTAATTCCACTAATGGACAAAGTGACTTAGATTGTATTAATGGCTCTTCCTCTAACATTCCTGCCGCTGATGCTTCCTTTCAGACCAATAAATCTGGTCGAGGGAGAAATGGACGAAAAGGGCAGAAATCGTTTTAAGGAATGAGCGAGTAAGTAATTCACATGATGATAATTTATGCTTGGTTAACTTGTCTAATTTAATTGTGAACCGAGCCATGAGATCAGTATTATTGAAGGGAAGTAAGTTTGTACCAACTTTTTTTCCCTCATTAAGTGACATTTACTTTGATCTTAAAAAATTTATAAGAAAATTATATTTGAAAGTTTTTTTCTATAATGACAATAGTATAAATACAAATGCTGAAACTTGTGATACTGGTGTTTATAATACTACCGAAAGTGTTGATAATGAATTACTAAATCTATCAGTTTATGATTATGAAAATGCTGACTTTGATTTAGTTTATGAAGACATACCTAACAATATTGAGGATGGTGAAATGTTTTTTACGGGCTATGGCAAACTGACTGTTCCACCTATAGCATCTGAGAGTACTTTTACACCTAATATAAAAGTGCCAGCAATCTCAACTTTTTTTAAAATAGTATTTAAGGAAATAACAGTGCTAATGGAGAGTCTGAAAAATGTACCTAAATATTATAATTTAAACAAAGAGGAATGGATGGCTTTAAAACACTTGAAAAAAAATCAAAACGGAGTTTATTTTCAAATGTGCAGACAAAGGTGGCAATTGGGTAATTTTAAACAAATCAAACTATTGTGAAATGGTTTTTGACTTGTTAAAGAATCAAGATGAATATTTATGTTTAAGTAATGACCCGATTGTTGAGTTTAACAGCAAATTGTTGAATCTTTTGGAAAGAGGGGAACCTTGGTTTTCTTAATCAAAGTGATGTAGGAAAGTTATATGTCAAAAAACCAATGACGCCAACCTTCTATGCATTACCAAAAGTGCACAAAAATTTAATAAAGCCACCAGGGAGGCCTATAGTCTCAGGCAAAGAATCCTTTTGAGTAAAGTTAATATTTTTTGGACTTCCATTTAAAGAGTCACCTGTCCAGAATTTCAGCTCACATCTCTAATACTCAGGATTTATTAGATAAGATTAGTGAAATTAAATGGAATAATAGTTACTATTGGGTAACTATAGATGTGAAGGCATTATATACCAATATCAACAAAAGGTGGGGACTTGAAGCTGTTCAAAATATGTTGGGAGATGGTCCTAGAACCTCATTTTTGATACAATTGTTGGAATTTTGTCTTTCTCATAACTATTTTTGTTTTAACAAAGATTTTTTTCTTCAAATTAAAGGGACGGCTATGGGGGCTGCTTTTGCGCCCTCATATGCCATCCTTTATATGGACTATTTTGAGAAGTTATATATTTATTTAACTTCTTTTTATCAAAAAATGTAATATTTTACAAGCGGTTTATTGATGACCTCATATTAATATGTAGTGGTGAGATTTTTGAATTTCTTGAATTTTTTTGAAGAATTAAATAATAATGATCATGGTCTAAATTTTTCCTATGAGATTGATAGAAATAGGATTAATTTTCTAGATATAACTTTGTTTCATGAAGATGGAAAAATAGGATATAGACCTTATAGGAAAGCAACTTCTGTAAATATGTTTCTACACGCAGAAAGTATGCATCCGGAACATTTGATCTGGTCTCTTCCCTTTGGTGAATTTCAAAGGATTTATAATCACACCAGTGATGTTAATGATAGATATTTTGAATTAAGTAAGGTTGAATCAAGGTTATCTAAGAGAGGCTATAGAAATGATCATTTGTTATTTTCAAAAAATAAAATATTAGGAATCATAGACCACTTCGAATATGAACATCAAAAAGTTAGACAGGAAAGACGAAGTCCATTAACTATAGAAGAAAGAAATAATATTACATTAAGGGGAAGAAGTAAAGATGATATAAAGACTAGCGAGTCTAATCTATTTTTTGTTACAAAATATTCCCCTTTATCTAAAGAGGTATGTAATATCATAAGAAAATATTGGTATCTGATTTGTGAGGATGAAAACATAGGTTCAATATTTCCCAAACATATAATTTTTTCTTATAAAAGAGGTAAAAATCTAAAGGAGTTATTAAACTATAACTTTTTTTAGTAAAGGTGAAGAGTCAACTAATGATAATATCGAAGGCACTTTTTCATGTGGACAGTGTAGTGTTTGTAGCAGGATTGACAACATAACTAATATTAATGGAGTGTCTTTTAAAGCTAGACATTGTTTCAACTGTAAATCAACGGGAGTGGTATATTTATTGGGTTGTTCATGTCTTAACATGTGGTATATAGGTCAAACAAAAAGGATGGTTCGTGTTCGAGTTTTGGAACATATAAAAGATATTAGGAACAAAAATGAATATAGTCCGGTGGCCAAACACTTTTTGGAGAAACACAAGAGTGACCCAAGTAGTTTAAAATTTTGTGTGTTGGGCAAACCCTTTAATTGTGAAAATGGGGGACTATTAGTTCAAAAATTACTCGAATTAGAGACCAGGATGATTCTCAAATTTAATACATTGAAACCACATGGACTGAACTTAGAATTAAGTATTTAACATCAACTAATCAAGTTTAGTCATTATAGATTAAGTCACAGTTGATTAAAATGGATTTATACAGGTTATAGTTCTTTATTTTTCGCATACACATACATACATATTCATTTGAGCTATTTTGTATGATTAGATAACATATTATTATATATAGGACAATATTTAAAGTGTTATATTGGTCCTTTTTAATTTGAATTACTTGGAAGCAATCTAATTCATTCTAATTCATTCTCTTTCATACATATTTTGTTATACTATCTCATATATATTTTGTTTTACTATTTTATATATTTGTTAATAAATAAATATATATGGAATATATTAGTTAAATAATAGTAATTTTGAAGGCAATTGATGTTGATGTCTTGTTTTAATGTGTAAGATCTGTAGGACAAAATAATGGCAGAGCACTTTAAATTCATTCAGAAAATGTTGTAATTGATTAATTGGTGCTGATTAACTAAGAAAAAATTTGTATAAATAATAGTTAACAGCACTTTGTATTTGTGATCCATTTGAAGGCAAAAAGCCGAGGTACCAGATTGCAATAAACGCTTTACTGGCATGGTGCTGGTTTCTTTTGTGTTATACTTCGTATTTGCTGGTTTCTTACTAGTGTTTGTGGATTTGATTTGTTTTCCTTGCCAGCACCTGTTTGCCAGTTACTATGCTACCGAGTGGAGCTACTAACCCAGCGGGTGTTTTTTGCTTTGCTGAGATAGTAAGTGAAAGAGAAAAAAAGTTCTGCAATTCTAATTTTGATGTCTGGAACATGGGCACAAATAATCAGACTGATGATCGTTTTTGTTCCCTTGAAAGACTAATGAACAAGGAAATTGCCTTGTTCTTAGATACCTGCCTTTTGGAAAAGTATGTAGACCTAAATTTAACTCCTAGAGGTCTGCATATTGACAAGTTACCTGCTGCTGAATTTATTGAAGAAGAACAGGATCTGCTTAATGAATGGAAAGCAGCATCTCTTGAATGTACTAATAAGTGGCTCCACATATTAATTAAGCGGAACCAGAGAGCGCACAAGAAGCTAAAAAAGGAAATTCTGCATTTACAGGATGAGGTGGTGGGGGAGTCCTGTTTTAAAATGCAGTTTACTAAAATTACTGATAAAATCAGTAAATTGGAAACAGAGATTTTATCACGTAAAAGAAACAAGCTCATACGTGACATGAAGGACTACGAGAGTGGAGTCTTATTTTCATGGCAACGCGATACTTCACGCAGCAGATCCAAGGTTCGAAAAAACCCGCAAAACCAACGGACACAGCGCAGTGTTTCAGCGTCTTCAGGGGAACGGGAAAGGAATTATGTAAAAAATGTGACTTTTTCTAATTCCACTAATGGACAAAGTGACTTAGATTGTATTAATGGCTCTTCCTCTAACATTCCTGCCGCTGATGCTTCCTTTCAGACCAATAAATCTGGTCGAGGGAGAAATGGACGAAAGGGCAGAAATCGTTTTAAGGAATGAGCGAGTAAGTAATTCACATGATGATAATTTATGCTTGGTTAACTTGTCTAATTTAATTGTGAACCGAGCCATGAGATCAGTATTATTGAAGGGAAGTAAGTTTATACCAACTTTTTTCCCTCATTAAGTGACATTTACTTTGATCTTAAAAAATTTATAAGAAAATTATATTTGAAAGTTTTTTTCTATAATGACAATAGTATAAATACAAATGCTGAAACTTGTGATACTGGTGTTTATAATACTACCACCGAAAGTGTTGATAATGAATTACTAAATCTATCAGTTTATGATTATGAAAATGCTGACTTTGATTTAGTTTATGAAGACATACCTAACAATATTGAGGATGGTGAAATGTTTTTTACGGGCTATGGCAAACTGACTGTTCCACCTATAGCATCTGAGAGTACTTTTACACCTAATATAAAAGTGCCAGCAATCTCAACTTTTTTTAAAATAGTATTTAAGGAAATAACAGTGCTAATGGAGAGTCTGAAAAATGTACCTAAATATTATAATTTAAACAAAGAGGAATGGATGGCTTTAAAACACTTGAAAAAAAATCAAAACGGAGTTTATTTTCAAATGTGCAGACAAAGGTGGCAATTGGGTAATTTTAAACAAATCAAACTATTGTGAAATGGTTTTTGACTTGTTAAAGAATCAAGATGAATATTTATGTTTAAGTAATGACCCGATTGTTGAGTTTAACAGCAAATTGTTGAATCTTTTGGAAAGAGGGGAACGCCTTGGTTTTCTTAATCAAAGTGATGTAGGAAAGTTATATGTCAAAAAACCAATGACGCCAACCTTCTATGCATTACCAAAAGTGCACAAAAATTTAATAAAGCCACCAGGGAGGCCTATAGTCTCAGGCAAAGAATCCTTTTTGAGTAAAGTTAATATTTTTTTGGACTTCCATTTAAAGAGTCACCTGTCCAGAATTTCAGCTCACATCTCTAATACTCAGGATTTATTAGATAAGATTAGTGAAATTAAATGGAATAATAGTTACTATTGGGTAACTATAGATGTGAAGGCATTATATACCAATATCAACAAAAGGTGGGGACTTGAAGCTGTTCAAAATATGTTGGGAGATGGTCCTAGAACCTCATTTTTGATACAATTGTTGGAATTTTGTCTTTCTCATAACTATTTTTGTTTTAATAAAGATTTTTTTCTTCAAACCAAAGGGACGGCTATGGGGGCTGCCTTTGCGCCCTCATATGCCATCCTTTATATGGACTATTTTGAGAAGTTATATATTTATTTAACTTCTTTTTATCAAAAAAAATGTAATATTTTATAAGCGGTTTATTGATGACCTCATATTAATATGTAGTGGTGAGATTTTTGAATTTCTTGAATTTTTTGAAGAATTAAATAATGATGATCATGGTCTAAATTTTTCTTATGAGATTGATAGAAATAGGATTAATTTTCTAGATATAACTTTGTTTCATGAAGATGGTAAAATAGGATATAGACCTTATAGGAAAGCAACTTCTGTAAATATGTTTCTACACGCAGAAAGTATGCATCCGGAACATTTGATTTGGTCTCTTCCCTTTGGTGAATTTCAAAGGATTTATAATCACACCAGTGATGTTAATGATAGACATTTTGAATTAAGTAAGGTTGAATCAAGGTTATCTAAGAGAGGCTATAGAAATGATCATTTGTTATTTTCAAAAAATAAAATATTAGGAATCATAGACCACTTAGAACATGAACATCAAAAAGTTAGACAGGAAAGACGAAGTCCATTAACTATAGAAGAAAGAAATAATATTACATTAAGTGGAAGAAGTAAAGATGACATAAAGACTAGTGAGTCTAATTTATTTTTTGTTACAAAATATTCCCCTTTATCTAAAGAGGTGTGTAATATCATAAGAAAATATTGGTATCTGATTTGTGAGGATGAAAACATAGGTTCTATATTTCCCAAACACATAATTTTTTCTTATAAAAGAGGTAAAAATCTAAAGGAGTTATTAAACTATAACTTTTTTAGTAAAGGTGAAGAGTCAACTAATGATAATATCGAAGGCACTTTTTCATGTGGACAGTGTAGTGTTTGTAGCAGGATTGACAACATAACTAATATTAATGGAGTGTCTTTTAAAGCTAGACATTGTTTCAACTGTAAATCAACGGGAGTGGTATATCTATTGGGTTGTTCATGTCTTAACATGTGGTACATAGGTCAAACAAAAAGGATGGTTCGTGTTCGAGTTTTGGAACATATAAAAGATATTAGGAACAAAAATGAATATAGTCCGGTGGCCAAACACTTTTTGGAGAAACACAAGAGTGACCCAAGTAGTTTAAAATTTTGTGTGTTGGGCAAACCCTTTAATTGTGAAAATGGGGGACTATTAGTTCAAAAATTACTCGAATTAGAGACCAGGATGATTCTTAAATTTAATACATTGAAACCACATGGACTGAACTTAGAATTAAGTATTTAACATCAACTAATCCAGTTTAGTCATTATAGATTAATTCATAGTTGATTAAAATTGATTTTTACAGGTTATATTTTTTTATTTTTTGTATATACATACATATATATATTTTTTTGAGTTATTTTGTATGATTAGACAATATATAATAATATATAGGACAATATTTAAAGTGTTATATTGGTCCTTTTAATTTGAATTACTTGGAAGCAATCTAATTCATTCTAATTCATTCTCTTTCATACATATTTTGTTATACTATCTCATATATATTTTGTTTTACTATTTTATATATTTGTTAATAAATAAATATATATGGAATATATTAGTTAAATAATAGTAATTTTGAAGGCAATTGATGTTGATGTCTTGTTTTAATGTTTAAGATCTGTAGGACAAAATAATGGCAGAGCACTTTAAATTCATTCAGAAAATGTTGTAATTGATTAATTGGTGCTGATTAACTAAGAAAAAATTTGTATAAATAATAGTTAACAGCACTTTGTATTTGTGATCCATTTGAAGGCGAAAAGCCGAGGTACCAGATCGCAATAAACGCTTTACTGGCATGGTGCTGGTTTCTTTTGTGTTATACTATTGCCCTATACGCCTGACTGGACTGCTCTGCAAGGCTATGGGGCACATCATCATAGAAGTCATTCACAGAGACATTGGTGGGCTCCAGACCTTTGATGCCACCCAGGTTGGACTTGTTAGGGCCAGACCATGGCTCCTACACCTGGTGGACTCCTGTGATACAGTTACCAGGGTAGTTGATGATGGTAAGGGGGTCCACACAGCCTACATTGTCCTCTCATTGTCTTTCAGCACCATTCTCCATTCTGGTATTGACAACATACACATCCACCTGCACATCGACCCCTATGTCTCAGGATGTTATGCAAAGTGGCTCACGGACAGGACCCACACAATGAGGGTAGCATACCGTAGTGCATACTGTATTTCAGTTACACTTGGCGTACCACAGTCCTCAGTCATAGGGCCCCTCATGTTCGGTATATGCTTCCCTGAGGTACAGGCTAGCACAGAGGGAGTTTCCCTGACTAGGTTTCCAGAAAACTGCATACAAGGCACCATGATTGATCCACCAGCTGATACAGACTCCCTCCATAAGGGTGTCACTGTGATGGATACATGATGTCAATAACATGGCCTCAAGCTGCATGACACAAGGTGCGTGAACATCCCCTTTGGATTACACCAATCACCCACTGACTATCACATAGGTGGCAGTGCCCTACATACATGTGACATTATATGGGATCTTAGCACACACGTATGTAACACCCACTCCTTTGATAACCATATCGCCAATGTGGCATGGATATCCTTCTACGTGGCCACCCTTATCTGTACTGGGTTTGTAGCTGGAACAAAGGCACCCATTGTACCTCTAAACTCCTGACGTATACACACATTCAAGGGTACAACACCCCGTTTAGGGTGTACCTTACAGAATAGCAACGGCTTTACATACCACAACATTAACACACCATGAGGATTATTGAGCTCCGAAGGTTGACGTTTGTGGCAGAACTACGGACACCATGACTGTACACATTTGCATACTGCATACTCAGTGGTGACCTCTGCTGAACATACAGGGCCCATGTCCACAACAATATTCATGGATATACTCCACATAAGCGACATAAGCAAAAGCCACTGAGAGCAACATGCTTATGGATATGTGCCCAAAGCAACGATGAGTGGGATGTGCTTGAGGGTTGGATTCCCAAACCAGACACTCACCATGCTTTGGAACATGATTCCTATGTACATCACGCAGGGACACTCAGTAGCACTGTTTATGAGATACCTCACTTGGTGTATGGGAGACACACATGTACACCAGGGATCACTGCAGTGGCTGTACTGTGCAGAGGTGCAGGTAACACATGGCTCTGCTGTTCACAGACAGGACACTACCCTAGAGAGGTGCCACCGGTGTAAATACAGTAGTTGGGCTTACACATAAACTTGCCAGACAGCATAGTACCTCACTATGAACCTGTGAAGCTATTGCATGTCCTTTGTGCATGGTTAATTGAGTAGCTCTTCCATTTCGATTAGCTATCATGCTGTTACAGTGTCCCGTGACTACAAGCCATATGTATCCTGTTATTGTGTATTGTACATGCCAATAGACAATACCTTTTGTTTGCATGATATAACTGTTATGCTGTGCAGAATATCTGACATATCTACCTACCATACTGTACATTACACATATTTTACATATTATCCCATAATGCAAAGCATACTTGCACAGCAGGATCACCTTAGGCATGTTATTGTCATTATATGCCCATACACATGCCTACTGTGACAGTATATCAACATATACTATCCCCTGCTATGGCACGTACTTGTTGTACATACCCTACCACTGACGGCGGGTGGTGTGGAATTGTTCTGTTTAAAGCCCTCATGTAGCATCCCTTGTGGTGTCTGTGATGTATACCTTGTGGCCCACAGCAGGACACACAATTTCTACAAGTGTTACTATGCTCAGCAAGACATCACTACATAATACCTTTTCCCACTTTATGCATTGTGGACACTTTTAATTAATACAAAACAGGCTATACATACACTAACATACTGAGTGTTCTACATACCTTGTTAGCATTCCGAAAATATCTCTCTTACACCTTTACTGTTTAAACGGTTCTATGGTATGAGCATACGGTTTGAATGTCTGGCAAGTCATCCTTATATACGTCGATACCTGTAACATGTGGTTTCCTGACACCAATTGGTGTTCCTGAGTAAATTATTGCATGCACATTAGCTGTGCAGCTACTCCATTCACCAATTACGCGGCAAAAGTGGGGTATAATTGAATTCTCCACTTCGGCGTTGCCCTTTTGCCCTACCTTCAGGGAGACTGCCTGTATGTGTTTTGTTGTGTGGAATTGCAACTGCTATTTGTAGAGACACGGATATTTTGGATTCATGTCCCCCGTGGATTGTGTGTGACGGCTAGAGTATGTGGTTCTACATGTGAGTGTACCTGTCATCTCACCCATCTGATAAGGGACTATTGCAAACAAAACCTGTAACATCGCTGTCTTTTCCATTATACAACAGCTATGATTTCACATGGCGCCTTTACAAATGTGTCTCTCACAAGGTATGTTAACGCTTCTGCAGATGTAATTGAGTGAGTGGCTGTTTGTGATGTTATTACAGTCTGTATTGCTATTGTTCATGTTTCAGAGATGTAGGTGGGTGTACATAGCATATACAGGTTTGTGGGGACTGCATTTCTACATATTCCATATATGTGTGTAGACTCCTCCCTAATTGAAGACCTATCAGTTGGTTGTTACGGGCTTATACATTGGGCCGTTGTTAATTGGTTTCTATATAGTATGCAGGTGAGGTTGATACTTTCATACCTCCGGAAATACAGTGATATGTAAAGGAATTTTACTAAATGACAGCTGTCCCGTGTATTTCTATCACAGATATTTGTACTCATTGCAGTTGTGTTGGTGACTGAACCTCTTTGGCATGGGTTGCCACCTTTTCAAATGGCCATAGTGGGACATTTGCAGGACACACATCAGTGTTTACAGGCCGACACATACCCATGGTCAGTACACAGGATTGCAAATACTTTTATCCTGAATACATACTGATAATATTACACGCGGTTCTAGTGTTCCGGTACTGTGTTCTTTCAGCCTCGTGATTACTCGTGTCGGTATGTGACACATTCCATAGTTGGCAGTATCCTATTTATGTGTACCTCCATGGTTGTGTACATGTCGTTGACCTATCTACATATTTGCAAATATAGGTGAATCCGTATATATCAACATATATCACTCTATCACCCTTTCTATCTCTATTATGTGTGTGTATATATATATATATATATATATATATATATATATATATATATATATATATATGACAGAGAGAGTGACAGGCAGAATACACCTTTCATTGTGTACATGTCGGTGTATACTGTTACCTGGACTCCGCGCATTTGTGTTTGAACCTGTCACATTACACACCTGCCGTTGGTACATCTTGGGTAGCTTAGTGTTAGGTGATTATGTACATGATTGCATGTTCTACTCCTGGCAGTGGTCATTTTACCCTTCAGAGCAGGCACTATTAGTACAGGGGTGAATAATGCTGGTTTCACCTGTTCTGGACATCATTGACCGTGATCTGCGCGATATTCAGAGAAGCTTAGCCCTGTTTTGCGCATATTCTTATAGTCATATTTAAACGACGCTTACCAGCACTGGGCAACGAATATTTCTGCTAACATGTGCTAAACATGATCTGATGACCTGCATCCAACATGCATTATTCGTGCCTTCGGGATTACGTTATATCCCTTGCAGGACGTGGGACCGGAAACATGCACGACAGTCACTGCATTTACCACTTGGGCATCTGGGATTTGTACACGTGTTATGGCATTTTGTATGTGGAGTGTACTACAGCTGTTACTCCATACTGCGATCAAATGGGTAACTAACTTAATTTACATATGGATGAGACCTATTAATGGTATGTCCAAGTGATGTTTAATGGATGTGCTCCAGCATTGGGTATGTATGTCAAAGTGAGCCACACACTATAATGTGCTACACCTTCACACAACCGTAGGTGGAGCATGCTGGGGTGACAGATACCAGTCATGGGTACACCCCATGTTTTGCCACTACATCCATGATTACATTATATGGAGTCCCTCATTAACGCACCAGGGAATCTATGCAGAGTGTGTGGGGAACAGTGATTACACACATGGATCCCGCAATTGGCTCCGCTCCACTGACCGACAGTTGGTTACTCGATGTGGTGGCAACAGCAGACACTGTTTGCCTCGATTTATGAATGGCCTCTGACAATCGGGCGTGTACCTACCGATGTACCTAGGAACCTATACACACAGTATCAACATATGTTGATAGGTGCGTGTACTGTTCAGGTGTTGACATTCCTTGTTCCAATAGCTGTTGTGTGTACAATGGTTGAGGGCTGCTTATGTAGGATTCACACAGTAGGCCACCTATACATTACAATTTACAGGTGGTCGTGTGTGTGTGCCATCCATTTTACTGTGTGTGCAGGTGGAGAGGTGTGTCAGTCCGTAGGGGCCTACACTGTCAGAGTATGTGCTATACGTTCCCTCTTTGCCAAGGAATAGGCATATTGGGCACACCTCCATCTGCCTACTGGGGCTGGCACAGGGTGTTCATGGTCTGAATCCCTCTGTGCCTGTGATGGCCTTGGCAATTGCAGTGGGCTGTGAGGGCCTTCACCATTTTGTCCCTGCTGCAGCTGTTTCCGCAGGATCATATTATGTAGCATGGCACATACTATGAGGATGTGGGCACATGTGCCTGGAGAGTACTGCAAGGCTCCACCAGATATGTCCAAGCAATGGAACCGTGATTTCAGCATCCCGAACACACGCTCTATGATGATTCTGGTTTGTGTGTGTGCCTCATTATGGAGTTCTTGCATGGGTGTGTGTGTGCATTTCTGATGGGAGTCATCATCCACGGCTCCAGTGCATAGCCAGCATCCCCCACAAGGTGGCCATGTGGGATGTCCCCCCTGACAAATACCTGATACAGCTGTGAGGCATGCCAGATGTGGAAGTCATGGTAGTTTCCAGGGCTGCCAGCACACACACATCCATGATAATGCCCTGGGCATTGCACACGCCCTGGCAGTTGATGGAGTGGTATCCCTTGCAGTTTATGTAGCACCTACCATGCTCACTGGGTGGTGACTTGATGCATATGTGCGTGCAGTCTGTCGCACCTAGTACCTCCGGGTAGTGTGCCACATGGTGGAAGAGATGCAATTTGCTGGCCAACTCCTCCTGAGTTCGGGGGAAGTATATATGCTCATTGGCATGTGGTAACATGGCATCCAGGAACTGGTGTAGTACCCTGGATGCTGATGCCTGTGAGATTCCCATTATATCTCCAGTTGGCCTTTGAAAGGTACCTGTGGCTAGTATTCGCAAGCTTACACATACCTTCATGTCCACTGGGATGGGTTCCCCTCTGTTGTTTCTGGATCTCACGTGTGGCTGGCACAGCTCAACTACTTGCTGTAAGATGTCCCTGTCCACCCTGTAATGCTCTACTATCTCCAGATCATGTAGCCCCTGGTAGGTTACCCTTGGTCTGCACACTCTTCTCCGCCTTCAGGGCCTGCGGTGGTTGTCAGCATCATCCTCCACAATGCCGTCAATTTCTAACACATGGTGATGAATCACAGCTATGGCAGCTCCCAGCATGTACATTGTAAAAGTTTCCCGTATGTTTACACCTATGGTGCAGTGTTTGGGAATACACAGGTGTGTGTGGGGTGCTTTCAGGCTTTATACTATTGTGCTGTGAACACCGATGATGTCATAGGGTGTGTATGTACGATAGTAGCTACAGGGTATCTTATGTGTTTTACGACAGGAACTACTATTGTGGTGCCTTTGGTGTTGAATTACATTTGGCTGCCGTGGATTACCTCTTGCCCTTCCCTTTACATTTCTTCACGTTTCACCTCCCATTTTCTGGCATGCATCCAGCAGCCTGCTTTCATTTGTACTTTCCTAAACCTGGCTTATCTTGTGTAATGTGTTCTATGGCCAGTCTACTGCAAGTTTGCTTTGCTCTGCTTTGACAGTTCTCTTTTCTTTGCAATCTTACACCTCCCCTATCCTGTTTTGCAGGTTTCTGCGAGCAGACTTGTCAGTTGTCGTCGATTGCCCTCTGTGAGTTAATAGGTGTTAATTGCTTAGTTGTACTCCAATTACCCTACTGCAGCATTTCCTTATTTTCTTCCCCTGACCTTCCTGTTTGAGCTATGGTGTGCGGCACGTGCGTCCGCTTACCTGGTTTCGGGCACGTTTTCCTCCCCGTACACATGCGCTTTCAGGCACCATATGTGCTCTCAGCTAAACGATGCTATACCTACCTCCCCACCCCTGTCCTGCGGCTTTGCTTAGCAATGGCCAGGCCGGATTTGCATTGCTGCAATGTGCTTATAGCTACGGTGGCACACCCCACTGCTGATGTCATGTATACCTCTAAGCCACTCCTCAGTGTTGTAGCGCTGCGCCGCATGTTACATTCTTAGTCCGGCGGGATGTTTGCGATTCACTATTACCTGCCTCATTTGCATGGCATTGACCACTAATTCCTAGTTACCACGCTGAACACTGTCACAGACCCTTAGCAACCCTTGCAGCTTGGTTGTGGTGTACCATGCATACCATTGAGTATTATGGTGAAATCATGATTTGTATTACATTGCAGTTTTATGACATTTGTATATATTTTCTTTGTGTTCCCGTTTGCGCACACATGCCCTGCAGTTGTACTTTGCGTTACTGTGGACATGACATTAAATGTTTTTTAGGTATTGTACATCTTTTCTTATGCCATTGAATGTATATTTAGCCATTGGCATATGTTAACTTTGTAATACATCAGTCTGTTCCGCTTTCATAGCTCCAATGTTCTGTTTGGAAAAATGTAAGCCGTGTTTTTTGGTTTACATTTCTGTCAGTTTATGCTCCGCCTGCACCACTTCATGAATCGCTATGTACCTTCATTTGCATGGTGCGGCACTGCGCATGGGGTGATTAGCATACCTAAGCTGAGGGCTGCGCAGATCTGGCATATGCCGGTAGTGCACATGGAATTGGATCGTACCTGAATCACTCGGCGGCCATGTTTGGCATTATACCGCCTACGGTACACCTGCACCTGGTGCAAGCTTCATGAATCCCAGGGTAATTTTCAACAAAAAGATGTCAGAATATCAAGTTATTTTCCTTTCATTTTTGCATCGCATTGATGTTGAAAGAATCTAAGCAATCAGGGGAGTATGCTATAGGGAATATAAGAAATAGAAATTGTTGAATGTTGTAATTACAATCAATTATATTTTTAAAGTTATTAAATATTTAATTAATGCCATAAGAAAAATGATCAAACATCTTATTAAATAAACAAAATTCATGTAAAAGCCAATGGACTCTACTTATTCTACGTTGTTCCTTAAATTGATTTTCTATAGTTCTGACATCAGTTATATGAATCTCATGTATTATTTTCTAGTCAGATATATAGGTGGGTGAGATCCAATGTAATATTACATTAATTATAACTGATTTGGAATAAAGATCTAAGCTAGGGAATGCTATCCCATTACTGTTCTAAGCTATAATGTGCCATTTATATGCAAATTTCTGATGCCATTTGACTTGCAAATGTGTAGTAAATCCATAAGAAATGGTTGGGGGATGCCTTGTTTGCCAGACATAGTCCAACTCTTCACAGTCTGTAGGATACCAAGTACAGTGAAAGGTCTTTGACTTGGTTCATGTAGGACATGTTTTTTTAGGCCTTGTATACATTTAGTAAGGTAGTTGTGTGGGTTTTCCAGTTGTTACATGCATCTGGACAGATATATGCCAAAGGGGGTATTATATTTAATGTCTGGCCTAATAAGAGCTGAGTAAAGGAGGACAAAGACATCCCTAGATCATAAGCTGTGCAATATGGAAGGGCTTTCTTAAAAGAATCCACACACATATTGATCAAAGGTTAGGTCATTGTCCACATAAGCTCCCATATCCCGAACAACTATGTCAACACCTAGGGAGCACTATCAATGTGGAATTTCAGTGGGATAGATGACTTCTCAAAGGAAAACAATAATACATTTTTTTTGGCATTTAATTTCAGACTTTGATTTTGACACTAGGCATTTATTTGAGACAAACCTTTCTGCGGGAATGCCAAATCATTTTGGGATTTGTGTCAAAAGTGTTGGCCAGGTCAAGGTATGCAGTGTGTATTGCTTTTCCTTCACATATTGCTTTGGTGACCTTTAAAAAAAAATACACCTGACTGAGCAAGCATGAACTGCCCTTGACAAATCCAAACTAAGATGGGTCTAGTATTTGGAGGTTTTCTACATCCTGATTGATTAATTCCATGATAAGTCTTTGCATGGCTTTCCATATGAGGCTCTTTAGACTTATGGGTCTGTAATTACCTGCATCTGTGGAAGGTCCTCGCTTATGCGGGGGAATGACTGTAGCCGTTTTCCATTCACTTTGGTGCAAAACCTGTATGGAAGCTGAGATTGAACATTGTTGTTAGGGGTGTGGCTAAATCATGCTTCATGCTGTTTAAGATGCATCCAGGTATATTGTCAGGACCCATTGATACAGTATTTTTAGCTTTCCATAGCACTTTTAGGACTTGGTCTTCTGTGATAACTGAAGGTGAGGCAGTTTCTGGTATATCTTGAGGACAGACGGAGGGGGTAGAGAGTGGTAATGTTAGAGCTAAATTTATCGGCCAGTAGGTTAGCTATATATTCATCCTTAGTTTAGATAACATTGTTCACAATCAGCTCAGTGAACTGTTGCATAGTGGTTTTGAGATTATAAACATAACTAAAAATGCCTTGTGACTGTATTTGGCTATTATAGCCTCAAAATTGGCTTTGACAGATTCTATTAAGCTCAGAAGTTGATTGTTTATTTTAGTGATAAGGGGTCTAGCATTTAAGTATTACTCATTTTAATACTTAATTTAAGTTTTTACTTTTATTTTATTTAGGTATTTTAATTTTAAGTTACATAGATTTCTGTATTGTCAACACGCTTTTGTCAACATAAATAGATGGTCGAGAAAAGTGCAATACCAATACTCCCTATGATGTCAGAGTTATTTTATATATATATATATATATATATATATATATATATATATATATATATATATATATATATATATATATATATATATATATATATATATATTACCAGGGAGTGTTGGGGGAGGGTTAAGGGAGGATTTTCCTGCTGAAAAAATATACTTTATTTCATTTTGCCTATTCTGAGGATTAACCTCAGAGCATTTGCAGTAATGTGTTGATATGTTTTTGTGGACTTATGTTTGTTGATTGACATTAAGCACATTGAAATATGCATTGATCAACTAATAATAGTAGAGCCATATATATATATATATATATATATATATATATATTTATATATATGTATGTATGTATGCATACTCCCTGGTCATTCTTTTTACCATCTTGTTTTTGGCTCCCTCAGCTCAAAATCAACTTGATCGTAGGTCCTCTCTTTGTTCACCAGACTAAAAGACCTGCCTTAGCCTCTCCGGGTAACCCTGACCCACATTTGGGGTTGGAAAGGAGATTGAGGATCCAGGTGCAGTACCATAATGCTGCTGGAAGTATATTTTTGCTATTATTTTAAGTTTTTATCTCCATGTGCTCAATCATGATGTTGTGGGATTGACATTCAGTGAGGTGCACTGATGTATGCCTCCATGGTGACTCAGCCAACACACATTGCTGATTTGGAATATGTCCCTTAGTGCATCCTCAACCACTAATGCAGAAATAATGTGAGGTGTGCATGAGTGAGACCCTCCCCCTATGATGAGCATGCACATCTTCACACATCAACGCCGCTGAAACCTGAGCCACTAATCATTCCAATTCTCCTGGGCCAAAATCAAGGGTTTATCCCTCTACTGTATGACACTGGCTACTTCCTCATAATCTTTTATTGGTTAAAAGGATAGAGCAACCATGCTATCACATTGGTTAAAAGGACAGAGCAACCGTGCTGTCATGTTTACCAGGCTGCTCCTATCTTCCATACATGTGTGAGACCATGGGGTTAGTATATATAAGTAAGAGTTGATATGGAGGGATTAAAAAGGGCAGTAGAGGTGGGGCTTGCCTCTGCAGTGGTTCTATGTCATTGCAATGATTTGTATTGTCAGGTAGTGATGAGTTGGGAGTCAAGGGTTAATAGGGGACTTGTATATATGAATACTATGTTATATACAACAGCAGCACATTCCACTGGTTCAAACATAATAGTGTAGTTTTATTAAACACAAGGAAAACGCTGGTGCAAACTCTTCTTAAAAAAGTTTAGAATCTCATACAGGTATCACATAGTGCAAAAGCATTTTATTATGGCTTCCTCCAGGAAGAAATTCAGATTTACTGAAAGTAATCCACAAAAATTTGCCTTTATTGTAATTCTTTACTGAGGACCACTCTCCTAAGCACATGCACTCCATGTTCATGAAAACCTATCTTCTCTGACCATCAGGGCCATAGCCCTTCTTTTTATACACCAGAATAATTGCCTTTGCTAATAGATTTCTTGTAGGCACTCTGCCTGTCTGTCTCCCTCTCTCTCTCCCTCATTAACTAATACAGACAGTATCTGCCAGCTTTAAAGAAAAATATTATTTACATCATAGTTAAATGAACACTTGCATTTGCAATATTTGCAGCACCATCTCTATTTAAAGTGGAATTGTTCAAAATATTTTCCATCAGTTTTGTATCACTTTGACATGTCATTGAGCAAAACCTACCACACATACACTGACATCCTCCACCTCAAAACCCTTAGTATAATGTCCATTAGATGGGTTGTTGGCACTACAAAGGCCATTTGCATTGTAATGGGTCAAGCCATGTCTATGTTTAACCATGATTATACAGTTGTAATGGACTGACAGTCTATGCAACTTCGTGATCCCATTCTGTTACCTGTTTAACCATATTTAGAGGACATAGTCTGTCACAAGTGTAACTTCTCAATCAAGGGGATAATATTTTAGTGAACAGCACTCACAAGATTGCTGAACCTTCCCTCTTGATACTAGAATGCTTAGTTTCTCATCCACTTGAAGTATTACTCAGAAAACAAATCTGATGTTCTTTCCCATCAGTATTTTGGGATAGCACTACTGTTACTGTTAGACCTACTACTGAAGCATAAATATAAACTACAAAAGAACAGCTGACATTTGAAGATAGACTTTAAGCATGGTATCTCCTTTATCTGCTTAAAAATATTGTCTTCCTCCCGTGTTTACTTTATTTTAAGGGACATATGCCCTTTTGTTAAATGAGATACACATTTTCAGTTTTAACCCCAGCAAATTTCAAGAATGTTATCATTTGCATCTTAGTGCTTGAACTATGCCAGTTTTTCACTGCTTCTAGTTTTTCCTTTCTACAGTTTAGCAATCCCCCTACCATTTACACAGTCTCAGTTACCTTACTCCTGAGTGCATTGACAGTCACCTTGGCTTGTCTCAGAGATTCCAATCCTGGCTGTTTAAGCTGCAGGTAGCTTTCTCTAGCAGTACTGAATTTCTGAATATGAATATATGCAGGTAGTATTTTATTTCCCTTAAAACAGACTGATAATTTAATCCATTGGATTTCCATGTTTCAGTGAAGAAAATCCATAATGATTTATGGAAATCTGTATTATATACTATTAGGTGTATTTAGAAAATCCACTATTGATGTGGTGGGATTAACAATATTGTCCATGTGGGTATGGTTACTGTGATGTCTATATACAGGTTTCTGGATATGATATGTTGTTTTATTCATTAGCATAATATAAAGTACATAGTCAAAACCTTTGAAGAGTCTGATATCAGTTTCTAAATTTTGTATAAATGTTGATATGCATGATAACTGAAGCATAAAGTTTTTTTTCACGATACAGTGCACATTGGGTGTGCCAGTAAAGAGATAGTTTGATAACTGTTTTTTATGTAGTTCCTTGTTAGTAGAACCTACTTCTGTGTTATCAGCATGGTATTCTAAGTGAGTTCTTATGCTAAGTGTAGAACACAAAATATTTGATAATATTTTCTTCTGCTTTTTAATGATATTATCTAGGGCTTATTTCTGCTGTTTGTATGCAATGTAGCAATTTCAGAAGTAGAATAATCTTAACTATATAAAGGAGAATATTCAAAGAAAGTGAAGCTTGCAGAGTATATTCTTGTATCAAAAAACAGAACATGCAGTCAGGTAGTGACTCATAAAACCATATGGCACTATGGGGCAATATCCCAAAAGTGGTATGCAAATTATCACCCCCACACAGCAGTTATAGCCACTTTACTTTTACACTCATCTGACTGTGATAAAAATAATAACCCCCCATGTTGTAACTCAAAAATGAGAGGAAACTTTTTCTTATATACTTAGAAAGTTGCTAGAATAATGCCTTTTGCATTGGCATGCAATTTTCTGAAGGGTATGAACTTGAAATCTGTAATGTGTATCATTATTTAGTGACTGCGGTCCTCAATTATTTGCTAGAAATCACACATTTTACGACCAAGACATAACAATACAATACAAAATCAAGGGCATTCTGCAACATGAGGGTCAGTGGAGAGCTGTATAATTTTAATTTTGCTCGTGTAAAGCAGTATTCAAGTATTCCAACAAACTTCACAGAAATGTGCAGTAATCTTTGTAAAGCCAGACAGTTAACCAATCAGATGGTGAGAGGCTAAGTTACTTTCACTGACAGTCCACTCCATCTAACGGTGATAGCCACCTTGTTGAGTTTGTCTCATCTGACTGTGATTAAAAAATAATACCTATCAACCTCTCAAAAATCAGGGGCAAAGACAAAAAATAATGAGGAAAAAAAGTCCCAAAATTCAGGGACAAAATTTAAATACTGCTCTTATATAAATTCCTAGAAAAACAGTTTTTGCATTGGCTTACATTTTCTGAAGGTCAGGATATTTTTGAAGTCATATATCTGCCATCATTTAGTGAATTCAATCCCCAGTGACATTCCAAAAAATACAAATTTTGTGAGAAAAATACCAAAAATATGATGCAAAGTCAGATGGCTTTCATGAAATCAGTTAGATAAAAAAATATTCCAACATACGCTGTCACCTGATAGTAAGACGTTGCCCCATTTGATTCTCAGCTAGAGCGTCTTCTGTCTGGAGACATGCATGAATGGGCGTACCTTCATTGAAGGTTGTGCGTCAGGGCTGGCAACTCAGCACATAAAAATCTACTACCAATCGTTAGCGGACCAGAATTCAGCTGTGGCAACCCCCAACTGGGAAAAGCCGAAAGACACAACAACATTTCATACATATGCACACTGGTCCTATGATGCCAAACTTTAAAATGAGCAAACAAGAGGCAAGATGCCTTGATTCACAGCTGGCCTTCTGCCCCCATTTACTTCAATCCTCAATATACCTGCAAGACCAAAAATACAAGGCATAGTTAGGGACAGTCTGCAAAATCAATTTGTTTCACATACACATTTGCCAGAGAATAAATATTCCAACTTATTTCATAAACTCGACACTAGTCCTGTAAAGCCAGAGTTTAAAATGAGCAAATGACAGAAGGGTGAGTTGCTTTTATCCACAACCAGTCTTCTCTCCACTTACTTCAATCCTCAGAGATTTTCCAACAAACCACATTTTTATAAGGCACAGACAAAAACATGAGGCAAATTCAGTAGACATCATCATCATAATCATCAACATCCTTTTATCCCATTTTCTATATAGGGTTGGGGTGTCATGTCAACTACTGCTGTTTCTCTCTATTCATTGCCATTCTTCGAACTTCTGCAACACTTATGCCTGACTATCACAAGTCTTGTGTCACAAAAGCCATCCAACTCTTTGCTGGATGCCGTTGTTTCCTTTTGACTTCTTCCTGTCTGTCCCAAATCTTCTTCACCAGATTATCTTCTGATTTTCTTGCACGTGTCCGAACCACCGTGATCTGTTCTCTTTAATCTTTTCTGTAATTGGAGCTACTTTGGATTCTGCTCTTATGTCATCATTTCTTTGTCTGTCCTACAGTGTGCATCCTACCACCTGTCTCAGACACTTCATCTTCATCACCTCTATCTTCTTCACCTGCACTACCCTTACAGCTCAGATTTCTGTACCATACAGTAGTACTGGGTTACACCACTGTTTTGTACACCTTACTTTTCAGCTTCTTTGGAATTCCTCTGTCATATACTACCCCTGATACTCTGTGCCAGTTAATTGCAGTCCCTCTGATACCAGTTTTGACCTCCTCATTCAGACTTCCCTTCTCTACAAACATCCTTCCCAGATACTTGAAGCTGTTGACCTGTTCCAAGATCTCCCATCTATCTCACTTTTTTAGCTTTTTCTGATTTCTTCCATTTTATGGTTTTGCAACTGTCTTATCTGTGCTTAGTTTTATCCCATGTGCCTTCACCTTTGCATGCTATTCTCCTATCCTTTGCTGAAGTTCGTGCTCTGAGTCTGCCTGTAATGCCACATCATCTGCATACAGCAACTTTGTTGATCTGTCCCCTCCAACCTGTTTGCTAATGTAGTTCATCACCAGTATGAACAACAGTGGGCTCAGAGTAGAACCTTGATGCACACCTACTCCTACTGAGAACCCCTCTATGAGACCAAACACTGCTCATACTTGAGTCATTGGGTCTTTGTACATAGCGTGCACTCATTCTAGGACTGCCCACAGTTGTGAATGTCCCCTTTGTTCTTGAACACTGGCACTTAGTATGCTTATTCTCCAGTCATATGGAATACATCTTTCTTGCCATACTGCTATGAAGGAGCCATTTCTCCCCATCTCATTCAGCATCTTTATCATGTCTGCTGTGACCTCATCTGAGCCTGCAACATTCTCTGGCTTAATTTTCCTTAGCACTGTTCTTACTTTTTTTATGGGGGGGGTTGCCTCTTCTCTCATCTGAGGTGGTGTTTGGGACAGTACAGCTTCTGTAGGGTTTTCTTCATTGAGAAGCGGATCTGCCTTTGATGTTCTGCAGACTGGTGAGCAGATTGTTGCTGGCATCCCTTATGAAATGTGCCTCATTATCTTCTCTATCTTTCTGTCTTTGCCTTGGAAATTGATGTAGTTTCTTCAAACCACCTCCTGAGTCACTTTCCAGAAGCTGGTACAGGGCTTCTGATGCCTTGTTCTTTGCTACTGCAGCTCCTCTCTTTGCCTCTTTATAAGC
>NC_056732.1:288111530-288129030 GCF_019279795.1 Protopterus annectens | reverse complement strand
AAAATGTGTCTTCTGCTGCAGGAAGTCCATACTCCAATTAACATGACCTGAATTTAAACATTGTGTGGTAACGGGAATACAGGCATTAGAGACATGTCCTTGCAGTGTTCAAATCCAGGTGCAAACATGCCGGAAGGTGTTTTTTTTTTTATTTTTTTATGATACACACACACACATGCATATATATATATATATATATATATATATATATATATATATATATATATGTATATATATATGTATATACAAACACCCCGCCCCCCCCCACACACACACACACACATAAATATATAGATATATATCAAGGAGATTCTTCAGATTTCTGGACAGAGATCAAGTAATAGTGTAGTGAATTAAGTGGTATTACTATTTATGAAATACTAGATATTTTTTGGCAATATTTCTAAATTTGTGATTTGTGTAACTAGTTAAGAAGGGGAACGGTGCTCTCAGGTAATTGTTAAAACAGCATTTTTTTTGCAATAATGCCAGCAGTCATCAACCAGATATTTTTAAAACTATTTCTCTGACTTTCTGATTTATGTGGAACTTCATTGAAATACTTTAAGGTCTGGCAACTTGTATGTATGGACTGTGATGTAGGTGAAATAATACTACATAGCCTTAAGTCTTTTATGGCTGTAACTGTTGGCTGGTGCTTGTGGTTGGCTGGATGAAAGGAACTGACCTTGTCATTTTCTCAGTTTGGACACTCACTGTCTGGCTTTACAGGACTAGTGTGCATTTGTGAGAAGTAAGATGGTACTTACATTGGCAGGCAGCCCACATGACCACCTAGTAGGTAACTGCAGGCACTGCCCTGAACCCCACATAGTCTAGCATAAGCCCTGCAAATAACTGTACATAGAAGGTTGCTGTACTTATGTGGGGGGCTAGGGAACAATGTCATTATTTCTAGAACATTTCTCAGAAACCTCAGAGGTTACTAAATCTTGTTTGGTCTCAGAGAAGTGCGGTCATTATTTCTTTAACTTTTCTGAAAAACTTCAGAGGGATGCATGAAGGGTACTATAATTTGTACAGGAGCACTGTACTGTCTCTAGAAGTAATTGGTTGAAAACATTATTGCAATTTATTTGTCATTTTCCTCATAATTAAATGTCTGATAATGTGTAGGTGGCTATCTTTTGTGGAAGGGGTATACATGCTGGTTATATATGTCTCTATTTTTTACCTTTGTCTTCCTTTAATATCAGAATGATACACAGGAGATAGCTGTATTTTGGGGGGTTATAAGAGGTGAGGTGGTATGCCATGTATATATATGACAGTAGTAGCTTGAAATATGACTGTTATGGCATTTATACCTTAGTTTTAATCTCAGTTTAACAGCAGAGGGGTGATACACATAAAGTTACTACCTTTTTTGAGGTGGGGGTTAGGGTCAGGTACTATTCCAAGATATGGTATATGCATTCTTGCAAACATTTGTCTTCTCGTATTATTGAAAACTGGTGTTTGGACAACTTTGAGCATTAAAAGCTGGTTAGAACTTATTTCTTCCTTGAAATAAAATGGAGGATTGAATTACTTTTCTGTATACATGATTTTTGAAGTTTGGAAAAAAATTCTAAAATGTACCTTAGAAGCTCTATAACCCCCTGGTTTCAAGATGAGCAGCCCCTAGACCCTTAGCTTTATTTATTTATTACAGGGTAGTCTTAGTCAGGGTGTGTTGAAAGGATGTAGGAAAAAGTAAAGTTGAGCAATACGATTGCATGTTTTTCCTTAAACATGTTTTTTGTTCAGGCCACCGCTGGATGAAAAGGTTGATTTAAAAACTGTAAAATTGTGGATGGATTGTGTGAGTGAAGACCTGCAACAATCAGGCATGAGTATCAAAGAAGGTAGAAGAGTGGCACACTGAATAGAGAGAGAGATGCTGACAATTGAAGAAAACACGCAAATCCTATATAGAAAGCGAGAAAAAGGGGGTTGATGATGATGACGATGATGCAAACGATGATGATGCTTTCTAAAATGGATCTCAGATCATCTAGAAACCTCACAGCTTCAAGGAGACTCGTTGTCCCCAAACTCCCCCACTTAAAAGAATTATTTCCACTGCTGTTATTACAGTGTAGTCTTGGTCAGTTGGCATGTGCTGAAAGGAAGAAGGAAAACATGAAGGTAAACAATAAGACTGAATTTCCTTCTTTGACCTTGTTTTTTGCTCAGGCAATCACCGGATAAAAAAGGTTATTTAAAAAACTCTAAAATGCACTTTAGAGCATCTAGAACCACTTCAGCTTGGTCTATTGTCCATCAGCTAGATTTTAACTCTCACTTATTTTCCTTTTCACACAACCCACTGTAAGCTTCACTGCAACTCTCTTTGTCCTATTTCTGCACCACTCTATATTGCTAAATAGCCACTTTACTAAACATTGCTAACCACTGAACCCACAATGCCCTCAAAGGTGTCCCCATTTATTACAATGCCACCACATATTCAAATTCTCAGCCTCCTTATATCCACATTTCTGACAAGCTCTCCCACTCCCACCAGCTGTTATTTATTTATTTATTTTATTTATTTTTACATTTGTTGACCAGGCTTGTCCAACTGAGCTGAAGAGCCCCTTTTCACCGGAGGCCCGGGGAGAAAAGCTTCAACATATTATAAAATTTTCATTATAAATTAGCATTAAACAGCAATGTTACATGATTATTACAAAGCATTAAGTAGCAATACAATGTTATGCAGTGTCAGTAATCAGGAGTAAAGAATATTACAAGATGTATAAGTCTTAGTAATACAAAATCCACTGGAGTCATTAAGATGAGTATAGTTTTTGGGGTAAGTGGTTACAAAAACCCAGTTTTATCATAATGTAGTTGCATGAAGGCAAGACAATTACAATACAATGTTTCTCTGAGGCAATTTGCTTAACAGATTTTAGAAAACAGTAGAAAGAGTAGTCAAGGAAGATTAGAGAGAGCTAGTGAGAAGAGTGAGTTAAGGGCAGAAAGTAGATTAAGGTATGAGAAGTAGGGGATGTTTAAGGAGGGAGAGTGCAGAGGCAGGACCAGTGACTTTTAAAGTGCTCTTTGGTGGCTGTCTTAAATTGTTTAGGATGTGTAAGGGTCCAGATTTCTAGTGGGAGTCTATTCCAGGCAATAGTGGGGTGATAGCTGTACATGTTGTGTCCAAATTTAGACTTGGGTTTGTAGATTTGTAGTAGGTCTTGGTTAGAGCTTCGGAGAGGTCTGGAGGGAGAATAATGGGATATGAGAGGCGATAGTGCTGGGCAGTAGGAAGGCCGGTATAGGATAAAATGAATGATCGTGAGCTGAGAAAGAAGAAGCTGGTGGGGTAATTCAAGCCAGTTTAGGTGTTTTAGAGAGAGACAGTGATGTAGGTTTGTTGGACAGCAAATCTAGCTACCTTGTTTTAGGTAGATTCGAGTTTGGTCAGGAGTGCTGAATTAAGATTTGTGAGAATTTGAGAACTGTACATTAGACTGGGTAGAAGATAGGTAAGACAGAGTAATCTTGGCTTCAGAGGTAAGGAATTTCTTGTTACAGTAAAGGAGCCCTAGTTTTGAATGAGACTTTTTGATACAGTTATTAACATGCAAGTCAAATTTAAGCTGATCATTGATGGTTATGTTTAAGAGCTTAGTACTGGATTCTACCTGAATGGTAGTGTTATTAAGGGACTGTATGGAGAAGGAGGGTTTAATATTGTTGAACTTTTTAGGTAGGAAGAGTAACAGCTTTGTTTTTTAAGGGTTAAATATGAGCTGGTTGTTGGAGAGCCATGTTTCAACTAAGTTAAAAGATGCCTGAGTAGCTGAGAAGAGCATAGAGCTTAGAGCTTAGAGCTTAGTTATTTTTATTTATCTGAGATGTCCTATATGACTGATACAGTAACCTCATTTACAAATCATGCATGAATGTCACCTTCTCGAGGCTTCCTGCCACCCCTCCTCACACACCTTATACATTTTTCCATTCTATGCTCCCCTTAATATGTCTCTTCCATCTCATCTCTTCTCTTTCCTTGTCATATTGACACCAAAGCCTGTAAAAGTTATCCAGTTCTGCCATTCTGTATCCTGAACCAAAACTGTCCTTTATAGTCAATCATTACACATTTGCTGCTTCTTCATTGTTTGCAAGCACTTCCTATTCACCTTGTAAACTAACCATTGACTTCCTTTCAATCCCTGCAGCTCCTCAGAACTTGAACTCTTTTTTGCTAGTCCCTACCACATCTCTCTTCATGTCCTCAACATATCACAATCCCCCATCCCCTACATTCTGTTTTCCATTTCCCAGAGGCCTTTATCATACTACCTGCGAACAAACTCCCTATACCCGGTGTGTTTGTGTCTTCAGCTTGACCCTCCCAACATTTTTATCTACTTCTTATCAATATTCCTTTCTCCCTTCTCCATCACAGCTACTGTTCCTTGCTCCTGTCTCTCCTCCCATTTTATGCCTTTAACCTATTGCCTTTCATTCTGCTTAATTTTTGTACTAAATCAGTTGCTGCAATGTAACACGTAAAGTCTGTTATTCCATTTTTACTCATCCTCACTTTCCCATAATAATCCTTTCCATCTTCCATTTCCAGATGCACTTGTCACATTTCCTTTTCACCTCTACAATTACCCGCTCTTGAGGCCATGTCCTAACATGGAAGAGAAGGTATTCCATTAAAGAGAAATAGCACTCTAACAACATCTGTCCATCAATCAAATTTACCAACTTTCCCAGACCACCACAACTCACCAAGCATCTTCTTTCTAGTTTCTGTCCTTAATCTCCCTCACTGTTGGGTAGATGTTAATGCCCTGATATGTGCTATGACTACAGCAGCTCTACATTTAGGCTATTTCCTTTTTTAGTTACAATCACCACCAGTTTCTTCTACTGAGACTGCAACCCATTTCTTGTAAGTTTCATGAAAATTTCTAAATCTTCTGATATCTGTCTTATGTCCAGTAACAAAACATAGAAACCATCAGCAAATTTATTTAAATTTCTCTTGCTTCTACCTCCCCACTCTCCTAAGAACTTCTGAATTTTTGTACCAGCTTCTGCATCATTCCTCATCACATCTCCATAGCCTTGTACATCTTCTAGCAACAGAGAAGTACTTGATGGGTACTCTGTCCAGCTTCACATCCCCGAGCATTCTCATATTCACCATTACCCTCACCTACTGTCTCTATCAAAGACTTCTTTCCTCTTCAAGAATCATTCTTCTCCCTAGCAAATGAATTACTGATCTAATCAGAAATACTTAGCTAACCAAGTCAAATGCCATTTGTAAATGCATCATTATTCCAGCTCTTTCTCTGTCCTCCTTCTGTCTCTCTCCCTCTCGTTCTTTCTCTCCCTTCCTTTGTCTCTTTCTCTTTCTTTCTGCCCATACCATAGAATGAAGATGTAGCCTAGAGTGACCTGCTACCACCACAGGTAATTTCTACTTCATCCCATGAGACAGCAGTTTAGGAAACAGCTTAGTAACTGTTACAAAGTAAAACTGCTTAAAGTTTGTCAGGTATTTTGGATCCTTCTTACACTTTGGAAACAAGTGCTATCTTCATAGACAGTGAAATCTTCCCCTTATCCATAATATCACTAAACACTCCCTCTAATTCCACCCTTAATGCTAAACCTAAATTCTTGCAAATATCTAAGAGAAATCAGTTTAACCTTCCAGATTTCTCACCACTCATATGCTTAACATTCACAATAACCTCACCCAGACCTACCATTCTCTGCAAATTGTTTCAACCCTTCTGCCAAAATTTGCCCTTCTCATTGCTCAGTGACTCCCTTCATTTAACATCCTTATATAAGATACTGTGTAAAGTCTGCAAATACATCTAAAGATCCTTAATCATTACAGTTTTGTACCCTAGCACATCTTTTATCTGTCTTGCCCAAACTTGCTTCCTTTTTCCAAAAGCTTCTACATTAATAATAGTCCTCTGGGAAGTTACTTATACCCCTTGTCCTGTGAGGCGCCATCTTTCGTTATTTCACTTTTGTAAGTCCCTGGCTGCTGTCTGTTCTTGCCCCAGTGTCTTTGCCTCTGTACCCAGCTCAACATTGTCCTGATCCTGCTATAGCCACAACCTACCCGGTGATCAAAGAATCCTTTCCAAACTCCAGTGGCCTTATCTACCTACCTCTTATTCTCTGCACCCTCTATCAAGGAAGGAAGAAATACCCAGCTCAACATTGTCCTGATCCTGCTGTAGCCACAACCTAACCGTTGAATAAAGAACCCTTTCCAAACTCCAGTGGCCTTATCTACCTACCTCTTATTCTCTGCACCCTCTATCAAGGAAGGAAGAAATACCCAGCTCAACATTGTCCTGATCCTGCTGTAGCCACAACCTAACCGTTGAGTAAAGAACCCTATCCAAACTCCAGTGGCCTCATCTACCTACCTCTTATTCTCTGCACCCTCTATCAAGGAAGGAAGAAATACCCAGCTCAACATTGTCCTGATCCTGCTATAGCCACAACCTAACCGTTGAATAAAGAACCCTATCCAAACTCCAGTGGCCTCATCTACCTACCTCTTATTCTCTGCACCCTCTATCAAGGAAGGAAGAAAGTATATCATGGACTTAGTCCCGCTTGTACAGTAGGCCTCTGTCTACTATTTGCATCAGGGCTCCAAAGTTCACTACGAGCTTGAGAAACCAGCAGCCTTTACCCCTCCCTTCTATCTACCCAACAGCCAACATACCTCTTCACTTACACTAACCCTCTCTTACTAAGTATCTCATCTTCCACAGTTCTTCACCAGTTAGCCCCCTCACATACTTTCCTACAATACTATATTTGCCCACTAGGTGGCACCCTTCTCCTATCCAGTATTCACTGCCTCCCTCCCTGTTTTACCTCTGTAACTTCACTATTTATTATTTATTTATTTTATTTTATTTTACATTTGTTGACCGGGCTAGTCTAGCTGGACATATATCCGTTTACAGTAGAGGCCCAGGGATAAAAGCTCCAGTATAGATAAAATTACAGTGATTTATAACAATTTAAGAATTTTAAATATTCCTTAAGTTCTTGACCTGCTCCTCCTCTTACTCACCTTGTGCTGAAACAGTATCTACACTCCTGTATCTTATGTTTGTTAGACCCCTGTATTATTTCAGACCTTTCCCACTCATGTCCTACCTTACTTACCTCTAGCTACCTGCATTTCTGATAGTTTCTTCTCCAGCTTCTCCTTCAATTGTCTCTTTCTACTAAACTCTCATCTTGACATTGCCATTTTATTTCTCTTTTTTCCCTGTCTAGTCCTATTTCTCCTGTCTTACTTTCCTTCTGTACCTCCGGTTTTTAGGATAGCCAATACCCTCTTCAGGTGTGGCTTGTCACTAGCCCCACCCACCTGCATATGTTACACACCTTCTCCCTTTCCTGTGCTGCCTCTAGACCTCTGGGAAGTTATTTATACCCCTTATCCTGTGAGGTGCCATCTTTCGTTATTTCACTTTTGTAAGTCCCTGGCTGCTGTCTGTTCTTGCCCCAGCGTCTTTGCCTCTGGTAAGTAGAGTCAGTGGTTTCATTATCTGGTATACTATGGATGTATGCACAGTTAATTGAATACTCGTCTAACTGCTGCAGTGTTTTTTGTGGACTGAATGTTTTATTCATATAACACTCTGATACTGCATTTGTGCTTGTTGTTAAAAGGGTTGTTCTCTCACTCTGCAACTGTTATTAATACTTTGCCTTGTTGTTCCTGTTTTTTATACTTGAGAAAACAGTAAAGGTTACGTGGTGGATAACAGGTTTTCCTCTCACTCAGCCACTGTTAAAACTACTGTATCTTATGTTACTGTTATACAAAGAATGTAATGGTTATCGTTTATGCAACCCATGTGAAGCCTTAAGTAAAAGTTATTTCTTAGCCCCGTGTCCTCTAACCTGATTGTAATACCTGGGTCTACTCTCTTTTTGCTGTAACTGTTTAGTAATTCGGTGCCCATTCACCTAGCATGTTTGCTTTAACAGATGAACTACAGAGGTGATAACTTGAATGTCTAGTTGTAGTAGTTGTCTCTCCTTCTGTTAATAGCACGCTTACAATTATTCCTGCATTCTATAACTGATAAGTCTGTGGTTTGTCCTACTCCATGTTAGTACTGTGATTGTAGCCTACATGGCTATTGGAAACTGTGCCACCCACATGGAGCTAGTCTGAGCATTCTGTTGGGTTTTAAACTATTTTGCCTTGCAAGCGAACACTTGCTCCTGCAATTTAATTACTGAAATATTAGTGCATTGTCCAATTTCAAGTGTTTTTAGTGCTATTCTAGCTGATATGGCTAATTGCAACTATGCCACCCATGTGGAGCTAATCGGAGCGCTCTGGAAATCCCTACTACGTGCTCATAGCCTGGTACGGCTAGATGTAAAAGTGCCTCACATATGAAACTAGCCTGAGTGTGCTGTGGACATGTATTTTACCTGATTACAGCCCGGAACAGCTGCTTGTAATTGTACCACCATTGTGGTTCTAGTTTGAACGTGCATAAGCCCATATCTCTCCTTCACTTGTTTACTTTAAGATGATGGCGACTCCCTTCTTGCCTGTATATTAAGGTTTGACTCTGGGTCTGCCCCCAACCTTCGTCCTACCTCTTTCTGGGGATTTTTAATCTGGTCTTCAGCAAGACAACTATTATTTGATAAAAGAAAAGAAAATCCATTGCACCTTGGCATTTTATGTTACACTATTACTTATAGTCAATGCCTGAATCTGCTTTATTGCTGACCTTATTCACTTAATTTTAGTTCTATTGTACCTAGCTTGTATGCTATTCCTACTAATTTGTTAGGCACATGCTTAGAATGTCTATAAGAATTGCATTTAACTTTATTATTAACTGTATCTGAATATAAATGTTTTATTTTATTACTGCTAGCTTTACTGCCTAGAAACTTGCTGAATGTTAGCTCTGTTCTCTCCTCTACATTTGTCTCCCTCTCTCCCCAAATTTCCCAGCTCAACATTGTCCTGATCCTGCTGTAGCCACAACCTAACCGTTGAATAAAGAACCCTATCCAAACTCCAGTGGCCTCATCTACCTGCCTCTTATTCTCTGCACCCTCTATCAAGGAAGGAAGAAAGTATATTATGGACTTAGTCCCGCTTGTACAGTAGGCCTCTGTCTACTATTTGCATCAGGGCTCCAAAGTTCACTACGAGCTTGAGAAACCAGCAGCCTTTACCCCTCCCTTCTATCTACCCAACAGCCAACATACCTCTTCACTTACACTAACCCTCTCTTACTAAGTATCTCATCTTCCACAGTTCTTCACCAGTTAGCCCCCTCACATACTTTCCTACAATACTAGATTTGCCCACTAGGTGGCACCCTTCTCCTATCCAGTATTCACTGCCTCCCTCCCTGTTTTACCTCTGTAACTTCACTATATTCCTTAAGTTCTTGACCTGCTCCTCCTCTTACTCACATTGTGCTGAAACAGTATCTACCCTCCTGTATCTTATAATTGTTAGACTCCTGTATTATTTCAGACCTTTCCCACTCATTTCCTACTTTACTTACCTCTAGCTACCTGCATTTCGGATAGGTTCTTCTCCAGCTTCTCCTTCAATTGTCTCAACCTGCTCCGTTCGCCTGGCGGGCACACTATCCTACCCCCAAATTCCACCCACCCCCAGTGGTTCTACTCTTATACCTATCAAACCACATCCTTTCTCCATTCCACCAATCCCCATCACAGTTCCATTAAACAATCTTCTCTATTTTCCCACCTTTCTTCCATCACTTCCTATCTCTTCCACCACACCCTTTTGCCTTTCCTTACCACACCTACTTTACCTCTGTACCTATCGTAATAATTTATATCTACCATGGCAATGAATAAACCTCCACCCTAGTCCTCGTACAGAAGCTACTCATACTCACACTTCTACCTCCTTTAACTCTAGCATACCTGCTAACCTCCTATGAGCACCCAATATATTCACACTTTCTCTACCCTACTAAACAATCTACCTCTTCTTCACTAGCCTCTCACACTGGTCATTTCAACATTACTTCCACACACAGCTATCTACTACCTAAATACCATACGACAGCCCACATCAGATATAACTTCCCTAATAACAGGAGATATTCATTTATTCTCAATAAATATACTAATACTAGATATCTAACACTACTCCTCTCCCTAAAGGATGGAGATATTCACCCAAACCCTGGTCCTAACACCTCCACTACCACTCAACTCATCAACCCAAACCCCTCTGCCATCCACCTACTTAAAAAAACACCCAACTCACTCTTAATAGCTCACCTTAACATCCGTAGCATTAATAATAAAATAACACAACTCCATTCTCTCTTGGAACTCTACTCCATTGATATTATTTGTCTATCAGAAACTTGGTTAAAACCTGTAACTAAAGACAATGAAGTTATCCCACCTGGTTACAACATCTTACGTCTTGACTGTATAGCCAAGAAAGGTGGTGGAGTAGCAGTTCTATTCAAATCTGATTTCCAAATAACCATCTTCAACCAAAAACCTCCTCAGGACTCTAATGCTGAGATACTTATTACCAAGCTTCAGCTAAACTCAGTCAAATCTATCTATATAATCTGCATCTATGTTCCTCCAGGCAATAACATTACTACCATCGAAAACATCCTTTGCTGGTTATCTCAAAACCTTCCCCAAGAAACCATAATCTTAGTTGATTTTAACATTGATTGGAAATGTTGCAACAACACCTACTCTACTAGCCATATTAATCTCTATGGGTTTACCCAAACTATTACCTCCCCTACTAGAATAAACAAGACTAATAAGAAAGAAAGCACCTTAGATTGGATACTCATTAATAATCAACCCCAGACTTATGAATCCGGAACCCTACCTGACGATATAAGCGACCACTCACTAACCTACATTATCAGGCTCAAAACCAATCCACCCATTCAACCCATATTTTGGGCAATTAGAACCAAGAAAAACTTCAACTTGGATCTATTCCTAAGTGAACTTGGAGCATGTAATTTGTCCCCCTTAAAACACCTTTCTCTAGACGAAGCTGTTGATTACTTTAATGCTAATTTCCTAGCCATACTCAACCACCATGCTTCTACCCGCTCTATTAGGATAAGAACTAAATCCGCTCCTTGGCTTTCTAAGGAAACTAAGCAAAAAATCCATCACAGAAATCAATACTGGAATAAATCAAGCTTAACTAAAAACCCTGCTGACCTTCAAAACTACAAACAACTGAGAAATGAAACAAAAAAGCTAGACTGTCCGATAAACAAAACTATAACCTACAATCTCAACAGACCCACCATAATAAACCACAAAAGTTCTGGGCAAGTATTAATCAATTATTACATCACAGTCGATCTATCACTCCTAACCCACAAGGCACTGACTAGGACAATCCCAAACAAACTGCTAATGCCTTTAATACCTTTTTCACCAAAGCAATTCAAACTCTTGCCAGTCAGCTCTCTCCTCAAAACGTAACTATATCTAATTCTAACACTAACCCACCACCTCCATTTCTCTTCCAACCTGTCCCAACAGCATTCATTCTCACCCTTATCTGAAAACTCAAACCATGCACTCCTTCTGCTGACCGACTACCCTCAGAATACCTACAGATAGCAGCCAAATATATTACTTACCCCATCTCCATTCTCATCAACAGAACCATCACTGAAGGATATATCCCCAAACTTTGGAAAGTCTCTCATATTATTCCCCTTCATAAGGGGTGAGACTCCAGTGAACTCTCCAACTATCGTCCCATAGCCCTACTTTCTCCTTTATCTAAGATTATGGAAAGATGTATCCACAGGCAATTGCTAGACCACCTTCTCCATAATAACCTGCTTTCCAACTCCCAACATGGTTTCAGACCTTCCCATAGCACTACTACTGCCCTCCTCTCCTTTATAGACACCAACAAAAACCGTAACCTTAACATGCTTTCCTCTGCACTTTTCATTGACCTATCCAAGGCTTTCGACATGGTAAATCACAATATACTCATAAACATTCTCAAATCTCTGTCACTTGACATACTAGCTATACAATGGTTCCAGTCCTACTTAAATGACAGACATCAAGCTGTGCTCTGGAACACCATTCTTTCTACCCATCTACCTGTTAATATTGGTGTCCCTCAAGGATCCATACTGGGCCCTCTCCTGTTTTCTATATTCATCAATGAACTTCACCAAGTAGTTCCCCAGGCTACATGTATACAATACACGGATGACTCTACACTTATATGCTCAGCCACTTCTGTATCTGACCTTCACTCCCATACACAAGATGTATTTAACTCTGTGTAACTATGGTTTACAAAACGCTGTCTCCTACTAAACCATAAAAAAACTAAACTTCTCTTTTTTACACCTACCAGTAAATCTCCCCTAATAGACTTCACTGTAACATCCAATAATGGTACTCTTATATTCCAAGATCTTACTACCAAACTGCTAGGTATCACCATAGACAACAACCTTAACTTTGACACCCATATCAACAACACTTTGAAAACTACTAATAAAAAATAGGCTCTCTTTATAGGATAAAACCCTTCCTCACTCCTGCAACTAGAATAACTATTGCCCACACCCATCTAATCTCTACCCTTCTTTATGCCTCACCCATATTTACTAATCTGTTGAAAAATAACCTTAAGAAACTAGAAAACTCCTACAATAATATAGCCAGATTTGCCACAGGTAACCCTTACAGAACACACCACTGTAGTAATCTAAAGCATATAGGGTGGCTTGAATTACAGCAGCAGCTGAAATTTAATCAACTGGCCATCGTCCACAAAATACTTTATCAACCTGCCAAGACACCCATCCTATCTAACCTTATTCACCCCTACTATAACCTGAAGTCCCTAAGATCTTCACAAAAACTTCTTGTAAATATCAATAAATCAAACAATAGGGCTGGAGACTCTCTCTTCTGTAATACTGTTGGAAAAACCTGGAATCTACTTCCCTCCGAACTTTCCACACTTCCCTCTATTACTCTGTTCAATAATAAACTTAAGCTCTTCCTCAAAACACATTGGATGTGCCCTTGTACTAAACCTGACTGACCAACATGCTCTTGTTACTTGATTCAACCTCACCTTCTCATCTCTGCAACAATTTCATCTTATCGACTACTATTCTACCTCTCCATCATAGTCTTACTTAGTACTGTATTCTCAAAAAAGTGACATGTTTTACTACTAGATGTATTACTCAACTGCCACTCCATTTTACTTTATTTTTATCTTCCTTTTATCTACATTTATACGGTACTTTTTAGCTATTAATCTTTCTGAACATTTAATTGTAACTTCATTGTACTAAGTCTAGTCAAATGTTTTGCATTTTTTTATACTTTATAAATGTGTGACCACCTACATTTTTTTCTTTACGGTGAATGTATTTGCATTTTAAATATGTACTGCTGTAGATGTGAACTTTATTTGAACTGTGTGGAGCTTATCTCCACGGGCCTCTACTGAAAATGGACATATATCTAGCTAGACTAGCCCGGTCAACAAATGTAAAATAAAAATAAAATAAATAATAACTGGGTCCTAATCTCTCCTTTTGCACACATCATTATTCCCCTCCTTCCTAGAGTTACCTCATCCTGTCTTGTGACTTTTCTACTGGATTAAATGGACTCTTATTTCCATAATCATTCCTCTCCTTACAATCCCCCATTTCAGCTCTTGTTTGATTTGCTGCATTTCCTCCTCCCCTTACATAACCCTACCCAATTTTTCCTGTCCACAACCCCTGTATATACCATTACTGTCTCCTCCAAACTGTTTTAATACCATGTCATTCCAGCTTCTCTGTCCTGCCTTCCTTCCCCTGCTTCCTCTATTTCCTGCATCTGAGTATTTTTCATCCAATTTAGCCTATTCTCCCCTTCAATTTCCCAGATTTGACTGCAATACCTTACTCTCTAACTTCTCTAAATGCCATCTCATTACCACTACTGTATAATCTCAAATGCTTCTTTCTACATGTTCTCCCTCTCCTGCCATCAATGTGTCTACCAACAACTTATCTAACATGTATTCTACCTTTACCCATAGAAACCATTTAGTCCTTCCCTCACACTTTTTCTTTCACTAGATACCACCAGCTGAGTTCTGCTATTCCTTTCCTCAGTGCAGTCTGTCTCTTTCCTGTAGAACTCTACAACACAATGCAGTTATTCCATCTCTGAATATAACTTCTTCTTTTTCTTCTTTCGGCTGCTCCCGTTAGGGGTCGCCACAGCAGATCAACTGTTTCCATTTCTTCCTGTCCTCTGCATCTTGTGCTGTCACACCAACCACCTGCATGTCCTCTCACCACATCCATAAACCTTATCTTAGGCCACCCTCTTTTCCTGTTACCTGGCAGCTTCATCCTTAGCATCTTTTTCCCAATGTACTCTGCATCCCTCCTCAGCACATGTCCAAACCAACATAATCTTGCCTCTCTGGCTTTGTCTCCAAACCTTCCAACCTGGGCTGACCCTCTAATATACTTATTCCTAATCCTGTCCATCCTCGTCACACCCAGTGCAAATCTTAACATCTTCAACTCTGCCACATCAAGCTCTGACTCCTGCCTTTTTGTCAGTGCTACTGTCTCCAACCCATATAACATAGCTGGTCTCACTACCCTCTTATAGGCCTTCCCTTTCACTCTTACTGGTACTCGTCTATCACAAATCACTCCTGACACTCTTCTCCACCCACTCCATTCTGCCTGTACTCTCTTCTTCACCTCTCTTCCACACTCACCATTACTCTGAACTGTTGATCCCAAGTACTTAAACTCATCCACCTTCCCCACCTCTACTCCCTGCATCCTCACCATTCCTCTATCCTCCCTCTCTTTACACATATATATTCTGTCTTAATCCTGCTGACCTTCATTCCTCTTCTCTCTAGAGCATATCTCCACCTCTCCTGGGTCTCCTCCATCTGTTCCCTACTCTCACTACAGATCACAATGTCATCTGCAAACATCATAGTACACGGGGACTCCTGTCTGATCTCGTCTGTCAACCTGTCCATCCCCATTGCAAATAAGAAAGGGCTCAGAGCTGATCCTTGATGTAATCCCACCTCCACCTTAAACGCATCCATCACTCCCACTGCAGACCTCACCACTGTCATACTACCCTCGTACATATCCTGTACCACTGTTACATACTTCTCTGACACTCCCAACTTCCTCATACAATACCAGAACTCCTCTCTAGGCACCCTGTCATATGCTTTCTCTAAATCCACAAAGACACAATGCAACTCCTTCTGACATTCTCTGTACTTCTCCATCAACACTCTCAGAGCAAACATCGCATCTGTAGTGCTCTTTCCCGGCATGAAACCATACTGCTGATCACTAATCATCACCTCCCTTCTTAACTTAGCTTCCACTACTCTTTCCCATAACTTCATGCTGTGACTGATCAATTTAATCCCTCTGTAGTTACTACAGCTCTGCACATCATTCTTATTCTTAAAAATCGGTACCAAAACACTTTTTCTCCATTCCTCAAGCATCCTCTCGCTTTCCAAGATTTCATTAAACAAGGTAGTTAAAACCTTCACTGCCATTTCACCTAAACACCTCCATGCTTCCACAGGTATGTCATCTGGACCAACAGTCTTTCCATTCTTCATCCTCTTCATAGCTATCCTTACTTCCTCCTTGCTAATCCACTTCACTTCATGATTCACTATCTGTACATCATCCAACATTCTCTCCCTCTCATTCTCTTCATTCATCAACCCCTCAAAGTACTTTTTCCATCTGATCAACACACTCTCCTCACTTGTGTGTACATTTCCCTCATTATCCTTTATCACCCTTACCTGCTGCACATCTTTACTAGCTCGGTCCCTCTGTCTAGCCAATCAGTACAGGTCCTTTTTTTCCCTCCTTAGTGTCCAACCTTTTATATAACTCTTCATATGCCTTATTCTTACCCTTCGCCACCTCTATCTTTGCCATGCACCTCATCTCCTTATACTCTTGTCTACTTTCTTCATCTCTTTGACAATTCCACTTCTTCACCAACCTCTTTCTCTGTATACTCTCCTGTACTTTTTCATTCCACCACCAGGTCTCCTTGTCCTTCTTCCTCTTTCCAGATGTTACACCAAGCACCTTTCTAGCCATCTCTCCTACTAGCTCTGCTGCAGTTACCCAGCTATTCAGTAACTCTTCACTGCCTCCAAGTGCCTGGCTTAACTCTTCCCTGAACATCACCTCACAATTACCCTTTTTCAATTTCCATCATTTGATCCTTGGTGCTGCCCTCACACACATCCTCCTCTCCTTGATCACCAATGTCATCCTACAAACCACCATCCTATGCTGCCTAACTACACTTTCCCCTGCCACCCCTTTACAGTCTCCAATCTCCTTCATATAACAGTATATTAAAATCTTCCAGCACCAATATATCTCCCTCTTTCAATAAGCTTTTTATTGCCTCTGAATAACCTCTCACTATATCCTCCTTATCCTCTTTAGGTTAGAAGTAAGAATTAACTGCTAGCCTTCCCAATATTCCACCCACCATCAACCCCCTTGTTTTTCGCTCATAACTCTTTTATGTCCACCCTAATTTTTTTGTAAATAACATCCCTAACCACTTTCCCATTTTTACATGCAAGCCTTATCAAGCAATAACCTATGTTTTGAAACCTTCTGCTTTTCTAGTTGCCAGCTTAAGAACCTAAAGCAAAGAGCACTTACCCTCTGGCTAATCAACTTGTCAGTCATCATCCCCCAACGAATCAACTTACTTATCTATCCTACATTCCACGGCAAAACCTTAATATCTGTCAACTCCCCCCTCAGCCACTATCAGCCCTCTTTGCAGTCCCTGTGGAGTTAAACTGCACTGGTCCTTGAATGGGGTCAACAAACAGATCTGCCTATTTTCTCCCTTCTCTAGCATTGAGACTTTCTGGCAACCACGGGCCATCACTGCAGCAGTAGCAGTTCCCTACTATACAACTTAAAGCACCACTTACCCTGATTGAAAATGTCTGTATCATAATTCCCGTATAAATATTTTCCTAAACCCTAGTGTTTTACTCACTTCCATATGTGCATCAATCTCCACAAAGCTAAGCCACTGACCTACCCTACATTCTCCCATGTCCTCAATAAATTACCCTTCTGAAATGTACCTAACCAAGTAGCTACCTCAATCAACCTCCTCTTCACCTTCCTACATCTAAGACATCTCTATAACTAACCAATCCCTGGCAAACATCGCCTGCCTTAAGACTGCTCAGCTTCTTCCTTCTTTCATTTTCTTACAATCCAAGCAGAATCATCACTCAGTTTAACTGCAGTAAAGCTGTTCCCTACTCCATCCCTATGTACCAGCTGCTAGGCATGCACCTTCCACTCAGTGCTGATCTCTCCAGCCAGAT
>NC_056732.1:287309319-287328100 GCF_019279795.1 Protopterus annectens | reverse complement strand
TGCCCAACTTACTGTCGTGGTCGGTCACAGGGCATTTCCATCACTATGGTCCGCAATAGTCTATACATACGTGGGTGCTGGGCTCGTGCTTTTAAATTCTTTTCTCATGGGAATAGCAGGCTTGCAAGGCACCTTGTACATTACAGTATCCTTTTGTGATTGTAGCTGTTTCAAGGACCCTAGACTGTTACGATACAGTGGACAGTTAATTTCTTGATACGTTGCTTTGTCTGTCTGGTAGGGAGTTGTACTGCTATCTTCCATTGAGCTCACAAGGCCATCCTCCTCTGGGGAAGGAGTGCTGTTATGCATGTACATACATTTATTGTTCTGTAACCCAGCAAATAATTAATGATGACAGACATGAGCCTGCTGTCCTGCTTACTGCCAGGTTCAGAATTCCATCACAGTACAGCTTAGCTTCACCAATTACATGCAGGCTTAGTTCTGCTGCCATATTGTACGGTACAATTCAATACATTATATAGTATTTGAGTGTAAACTGGAACTTCATATGTGTTTCTATATATTTTACGAACAACATCCATCCAGCCATATGCATGTTGTTCCATCCTTTACCTTGACCGTGTGTATTTGTCCGTCCAGCCACGCTCATCTCCACATGTGATGTCCCAGTTTCCCCTTCTTTGCCTGTAGCACCCTGTTAGGATGTCCTGTGTGTTAGGCACCTGTTCCGCTATATGTGATCGACTTCACTGCAGAGATGATCGTCGATGCGGTGGTCCACCGACCGACTTGTCCACATGTGTACACTTATGTGCACTGTCGTATGCAAACCTAGATCGTTTGGGCGGGTACATACTACATGCGGGATGTACACCTTCTGCTGACACATTCACATGCAGCCATTTACATACCTGTACCTGCGGTGGGTTGCTGACATGTAAGTGCGTATTTGCGCGCGTGGCATTGCCTAACACAAACATCTTACCACAGTTCAGGTATGCACATTGTGTGTGGTTGTATAGCTGCACATGGATGCTAGCAGGTTTGGGTGCAGGGGTATACATGGGTGTGACTGACATGTACAATGAGGCTATTGTGTAGTACATCCGAATGCATGTGTTCTGCTTCTGGATATTACACTTCATCATACACCATCCGGTGTATGCAACAAAGATGTTGCTGGGTCTGGGATATGTTGCTATGCACATGTTTGCCTGTGTTTGGGGTATCTTGCTTCCTTACTGTTGTTATGTCGGCACAGCTACCCGGCTATGTACTGTCACTACTGCTTGTGACCATTATGGTTGGCACCTTTTCCAATGCCCATGGTGGGGCATGTTATGTGGACACCGATATTTGCAGGACTACACATACCCAGGGCTAGTGCAGTGGACAGAACTTCACTTGTTTGCCATACTATGAGCCTATTCTGTTAGCGTTTGGGTTCCTTATTTATTTTCTTATGCCATGTCTGTGTTCCATACCATAATGTATATGTTTTATGCTACTATTTACATGTATATTGCGGAATTTGCGTGGCAGGGGATGTAAGGTCATTTTCCATTTTTACGATTGTTGCAGGGACACGATTGTCCAATCAGGGACTGTCCATGGCACTTTGGGACAGCAGGTAACCCTGGTGACCATGCCCATGTCGCTGCTGGGGTTTCCACCTTTTCCATTTTCCGATCTGGGATATTTCCGGGACTCACATCTGCCTTTACAGGCCGACACATACAACGGTCACTATATAGCATAGAAATTCACTTGTTTGCCTAAATAATTTGCTTATTATTGTGGCAATTTCCTTGCTTATTCTGTTTATTGTGTCATTTCGGTATTTCTGTTACAGAAATAACCAATTCATGCTACCATTACATTACATACGGGATATCATTGTGTCCTACATTCGTAGCACATCAGCCATTTCTAATCGTTTTTTCGGGACACACCTGTCCAAGGAGAGACTGTCCCAAACACAGTGCCACAGCTGGTGACCTTAATCGCTGCTCCTATGTCGGTCGGTAGCTGACATGCGACTGTACACCTTCTCTGAGTGTAAACACTGACAGTACATTGCGGGACGGCGGCGGTCTTATCGTATCCTTTGCTCCTTGAGCAGGTACACTTATGCCTTGGTGGCTTCTATTTGCTTCTCCGTTGATTTGGAATGGGGACTATGTTGCGTACTGTACGTGCGTTTCATTCTGCACGGGACCTGGCTGCTGCCATTACTATTGTGGGCGGACCGTGGCTGTCAGCACATTAGGTTGCTCACCTCCTGCCGGCTTAGACACGCCTCCAGGCGCATCCTACCTGGGCTCGCTCACGTACACTACGCACGTGTCTGTGATTCCGGTGCACTCTCATTAATATGTATATGGCGCTACTGCGCCGGATATTCCATGCACCGCCGGCGCAGGCCTTACGCCGGCCTTGCGCCGAGCTTCATGAATCCCGGGGATTATTTGTATAGAAATACATTATTCAATGTGTTAGAGATCATGCTTTGAGCACTGGTTTTAACTAAACTTTTTCATTCAAACCAGGGAACCTGTATCACAGTTTAAACATGTTATCCACTCTTGCTCTCTTAACTCTGTTAGATTCTTAAGGTCTCTTCCACTAATACTAGCTATCAAAACTTCTAATACTAAAAACTTAAACTTGTGGTCTTGTCCTTGATCTAATACATGTTGGTCTATCATCATACATTTTTCTTTTTCTTATTCTTTTTTCCACTTTATTCAAAATTTGTAATAACAATACTAGCTAATTATACAATAAGATTTTTTTTAGATAGTTTTTAGGGGTTTTGTACACAGACCTGATGAAGTCTAGAAGGACGAAATTGATCTTTGTTAACAATAGTTTACAGAAATAGAATATGATTTGTACAGTGAGTTTTTTTTACATGCAAAATGTATATGTACATATATTTATTTATTTATATATATTTTTAGATTGTCAAATGGTCTAAGTTTTTTTTATTTCCAGCCATGTAGTATTCTTGGAAAAATTACAGCTTTAATGTTTGTTTGTCTTTCGGCCTTTTCCCATTAAGAGGTCGCCACAGCGGAACTCCGGTCCGCTAATGACTGGCAGTAGATTTTTTATGAAATGCCGAGGTGCCAGCTCGACACCCAACCTTCAATGAAGGCATGCCCATTTACGCACGCATGTCTTTCGAACGCTACCCATCCGCGGGGGGGGGACATGCAGACTCCACACAAGAGGCACTCCCAAGCCAAGCCGAGAATCGAACGGGAGAACCTCTTGCTGTGAGGTGACAATGCTACCGCCGTACCACCACACACTCTTGCTGTGAGGTGACAAGGCAACCGCCGTACCACTGCACAGCTATAATAATCTGGTAAAATAAGATGTACCACATCATTTTTTAAGGGTTATATTATTATGACAGCTACTAAGTAGTGCAGGACCAATTTGAATGTCACACTGATGGAGGAAGGGATGTGAATTTAACCTGTTTACCAATACACTGTGTTTTACAGCACAATAAACCACCCCCTTGCCTGATAAAAAACATATATACAGTTAGAAAGGTTGTGAGGAAACTATTATTCTGTTTTACTTGGATCGCTTGTCTGTGTCCTTAATAAAGGATTTTTGACTGGAAACAGACTGTCTACCCTGCTTGCATTACTTATGAATACTTAATAATTATGTATGATTTTTTTTCAAATTATATATACTTTTTATTATTTTTTTACTCAGGACAAATTTAAGTTTGCTACTTCTACTACCATTATCTGAGCTGATTAATATACAGTGATTATATATATATATATATATATATATATATATATATATATATATATATATATATATATATATATATATATATATATATATATATATATATATATATAATGTGTGTGTGTGTGTGTGTATGTGTGTATATATATATATATATATATATATATATATATATATATATATATATATAAATCTTCCACACAGAGAAGTTTCATTACTTCAACAAGAAGATCTGGCTAGGAAACAACTGGAAATGAAATCTGAATAATTCTATAGAGGTCCATAATCAAACAGCATACCCTGAAAGATCTGGGGTTGAAAATGGAAAGTTACGCAGAACAGATGTATGCTAAAAGAAAGAATTATAATATCCTTCATTTAAATAAAAAAAAAAATAAGCTACATAAAAGGGCTGATGTTCAGAAAAGATAAAGTAATTGTGGCTAATCAGCTATGGAAAGAAATGCAGCCAAGAACACTAGTCACATTTGCGAATTGTGAAGTATAAAGAAAAGCAGAGAGATATGTTATGTTGGCCATAAATGTAAATGCAAATTAATTAAGAAGTATGAGACTCTTCTATGTGCAGTAATAATCTCAGAGCTGAAATAATTGTTGGCTTAGTAACAGAAGGATCATGAAATAAAAATGGAACAGATTTGTTTCAGTATAGAGACTGTGTACACCTAATACATGCTGACTACTATGTCAAGGTTCCAGATTTCATGATATTTCAAAACAAAACAAACCAAGTGTTGGTTTTGAGCCATGAGTAAAATATATAGTTGGCACTGATGATAGTTTACAATATCCAAGTATAGAACTCAACAGACTGTACAGAGCACTGGAAAGCAAATGTGACTTATAAGCTGACGTGTTCATATTCTAATGGTCAAGTTGAATTTAAACAGTGAAAACAAAAAACAAGCTCACATTGACCAATACTGAGATGTCCGTCAGTCATTGTTAAAATATAGAAATACGTCCTTGTCATTTGTTTATCTATATCCTGCTCAGTTGCTAATTAGTTATAGTAAAGACTAGATGATCTATTTCTATGTCATTACTAAAGGCTAAATACATGAGGCAAGTACAAAACACAGTGAAAGAAAACCATTTCAGACCAAACTTCTGCTATGGCAAAAGAACAAGGTGCTTAACTAAAGTGGATACTATGATAATGCAGCAAAATTCAATGGAAAAGCAGTCAAATGATATGTCAGCAAGAATATACAAGTTATTCTTACTCTGTTGCATTTTATGTACTTGCAAAACACAAACATTTATGTTCAAGTCTCTTTCTCTGTCCCAGATGATCTTGGATACCAAGGATTTTGCATAAAACAACTAGTGAAAATATACAAACAAAATGACTAAATAATGAACATGCCCTTGCAAATCGAAACAAATTACTGATTGTAATGAAAATAAGAGAAATATACTGCCTTCATAATACAACAGTGATATAAAGCACACTCACAGCTAATGTACAGATAAGAAAGTCTATGAATGGAAAGTATTATCCCACACAGTGAGGAAATTTATTTTAAATTAAGGATGACATATATAGGCTAACTCTTTAAGAAGTTTTCATCATAGCTTAATATGTTCCATATGGAGTGTGAATAACATGATATAATTTTATGATCTATGGCACAGCTTGAAATCCATGATAAAAAAGTGCACAATTCAATGTATTTGTACATAAACAAATGTTAAAATGAGAACTGACAGATTTTGCACTATAGAGCAGATTCAGTGCCTGTATTGTACAGCACTTATAGTTTGGTACAAAATGCAAGAAAAGCTTAGGCAAGCTAGGGTTTTCACTGTGTGATACCTTAAACATCCTGCAATAGAGGGCCATGGCATATATGCAAGTGACCCCTTAAGGACATCAAGTGTTTCGCATATGCAGCTTCTGAATGTCCTTGCCTTTTTACTTCTTCCTTTTTGAGTCTTTACTGACAGATTCAGACCAACAACGCCAAAAACCACTAGCTGTGTATATACACATTTCAGCCTTTTTATGATCTCAACAGTACAGCATAAGTAGACTTTTTATCTATACTCTAGAAATCCAGGGTCTTTAAACTCAGCTGATATCTATAACCATCAAGGTGTCTGCAAAATATCCCAACTAACAAACAAAATCAAAAAGTAAAAAAGTCACACAGAGAAACTAGTTAGTAGAAACTACAAGAAAAGCTGATCCAAGTTAGAGTTTTTACTGTGTGATACCTTATACCTCTTGGAATAGAGGCCCATGGTATATATGCAAATGACCCATTAAAGACTTCAAGTGTTTCATATATGCCATTTCTGAATGTCCTTGCCTTTTTACTTCTTCCTTTTTGAGTCTTTACTGACAGATTAAGACCAACAATGCCAAAAACCACTAGCTGTGTATGCACACATTTCAGCCTTTTTATGATCTCAACAGTACAGCATAAGTAGACTCGTTAGCTATACTCTAGAAATCCAGGGTCTTTAAACTCAGCTGATATCCATAACCGTCAATGTGTCTGCAAAATATCCCAACTAACAAACAAAATCAAAAAGTAAAAAGGTCACACAAAGAAACTAGTTAGTAGAAACTACAAGAAAAGCTTATCCAAGTTAGAGTTTTCACTGTGTGATACCTTATACCTCTTGGAATAGAGGCCCATGGTATATATGCAAATGACCCCTTAAAGACTTCAAGTGTTTCATATATGTGGCTTCTGAATGTCCATGACTTTTTACTTTATCTTTTTAAAATCTTTATGGACAGATTCAGGCCAACAAAGCCAAACACCACTAGCAGTGGACACGGTTAGACATCAGCTTGTTACAGAATCAGTGAGGTTGATAAGCATTTCATTATGAAATTGAATAGCCGCCTGGCATAGTGAGCATTGGTTACAGATGATTGTCAAAGTTGATATGACACTTTGGTCTCATGCAAAACTGAGAAAAGGGGTTGTGGATGTATGTATGGATGGATGGATATGAACTTCTAAGGTAATGAGATAATGAAATTCCACTGCAGGGACAATTTTTGTGAAGTTAAGTAGACTAAAAGGGGGGCTTTTCAGTGATATGGTTCCAGATTTATTACATTTCTAAGTGAATATCAAATGGCCAGTAGAGTGCCACTGTTCAACAGTCTGAAAAAAAGAGCTGTCATGATCAGATAAAATTTATCATAAGTGGGAGAGAGATTGCCTTTCTGAAGATAATGCAAAAATGACAGAGGGACAGTGAGAGAGAAGGAGAGGGAAAGACAGAGAGAGTGACAGAGACAGAGACAAAGTAACATGACCACTTTATTAAAGGCATTTTGTGGTAGACATGAATAATTATAAGAGCATATTTTATCCTGATGAAAAGTATAATCATACCTATGAAGAAGAATAGTTTTGTAAACAGATTTTCTGGCTTCTCCTGAAAGGAGTTTGGCTAGTGTCAAGGTAAGTTTTAGTTGACTTGTATCACTGCAAATAGTAAGTAATGTATGATAGCTGAAGGTGCTATATGTACAAAATGACAAAAGTATATAATGGTATTTAAAATAATTAACTTATATTATGGGAGAGAGGGTTTTTCTGGTGACCTACAGAGCATGGCTTGCATTTTGATTGCATTATATCAATTGCTTAGTGGCAACCAGTGACAACACTTTAAGAAATTCGTCTTGTAGAGTATTTCGGATAATTGTATAATTTATGCCAGAACATAGAAGGATCAGGTTGTTTGAATTTATGCAAGTATTGCTATGAATATATGAGAAGATGGACAAATGTGTACAAAGCATCAGTTGTACCATGGCTAAAGAATGATCATGAGTATGAGTCGCAAGTTATTTTTTTAACTTCAAACAAATAAAATCTAAGACTACTAAAGAGTCATTTCTGTTTCATACATAACTAGGAAGAATTGTTAAGAGTTTATAGTTTGCCTGTCTATGTAAATTATAAGGTTTATGTAGATCAGCCCTATTGCTCAATTCCACTGCCTTTAAATGTAGCATGTGGTTCTTAGTATAACCATTTTTTTCTGGGCTTATCAATAGATTGCTTGTCCTGTAATTATTTTACAATTTAAACAACTGACAGAATGTTGTATAGACAGAATGCATCTGTATATGTGCTGGAGTATACCTCAGTCAGTGCTAGCTAGTGCAAAAATGAAAAGATAGTTAATTAATATAATGATGGCTATGAGTCTATCACCAACTTGTCATAGCATACAACAACCTAAAACAATCTGACAAAACTCCTGCTCTAAGGCAATTACTCACTAACTACACTCCAAATCGTCCACTCCGCTCTGCCAACAAATCACTCCTCTCTATTACCTCAGCTAACAACACAGCCGGCAAAGCTCTATTTTCACACATTATAGCAAAAACTTGGAATAATCTCCCTACATCCGTGACTTCTGTATCAAATACCACACAATTCAAAAACTCCCTTAAGGCCCATCTGATACGTTCTTGGCTCTGTCCATGTGTCACATAGACCTAAATCTGTTACCGCCACACTTTCTCTTTTTCTCTCATTGCACATGCCTCAGTAAGCATGGTTCTTCCAAATGGTATCCCTTGTCAAACATGAACTTGTTGTAATCTCTGTCTGTTTCTCACTGCAAACAGAATGCACATATATAAATATTGCTGGTTTGAATTGTCTGTACTGCTTTCATTTCTCACTACATACTACTAGTATAACAAATGCTTTTTTTACTACTCTATGTATAATATTATTATTGTTATGTGTTGTTTTGATTTAAGTGGAGCTTTTCTCCCTGGGCCTTTGCTATAAAGAAAATGGACCTCATCCAGTTGGACCATCCCGGTTAACAAATGTAAAATAAATAAAATAAAATAAATAAATAAATAAATGGCAATTTTCCAATATGAGCACACAGGACTCTTTCTACATAAACAACTGAAAAAAACATTGAGTGGTTTAAAATGCATTGCAGTATCAAGGCAAATCTTGGGCTTATTAGTGAGAAGGATACCTACTATAGACTCATGTCCACTTGTAGGGATGGATCTGAAAGGAAGTCAACAGGCTAAGATAGACATTGCAAGACAGTTAGTTAGACTAACATGGAGTAAAAGGAACATTTCAGTTTAGAATACTGCTGCCAAGAACAATATATCAGCCTTTGCATGTTATATAAGCAAAGGAACTGAGCAACTCTTTAAAACTGAGTAAGAAGAATGGGTAGAATACATACAACACCAGCAAAAATGTTGGTACCACTAATGAGCACAATTTGAGCAACTAGCTAATTGGGTGCAAACTTGTTTTCATTAGTAATGCAGGGTCTGATGATTTGAAGACTTTAGGTTTTAATTCATGCACTGCTGCTGACAGTATTTACATGCAAATGCACTGCCAATAATAGTAACAGTTAACATACAAAAGAAAATACCCTTAAAGGTAGTCATTAAATATGCACAGCTGCCTTGGGTAGTGCCAACACTTGTTGCATCCAAATAAGATTTACACTGTACAGTTACAAACTGCAGTTATAATTACTGGTTCACCAGAATTGTTCCAACCTCAGACTGAGTTCAGAGTATTTCAGTGCAATCTTAACAACAACAATAATAAAACCAAACTTATGCTGCACACACACGATATTTTCCAGAATGAGGAGGGTAAATTTTAATTCTTAAGCAGCCACACCCTTCCTTCTTTAGTTTATGGTACACTACTACTAGCGTTGCCACCCCTCCGTTTTTTTTCCGGAGTGCCCGGAAATCAGTAGGGCACTCCGGTTCTCCGGTTTTTGTAATCGGAGTCCGGAAATAGCGTCAGGCTCGTCAGCGCGTATTAAAAAAAACATTCCCGTGACCCGTCTTGGACTCTCGTTGATTGGCTGCTTGCTGCAGATGAGGCTCGTGCAGCAAGCAGCCAATCAACACGTAGAGTTAGTAGTAAAAGCCCTGCAAAGCCCGCAAAAATTTAAGAATATAAAGCGGTGCTTCAGTCAGCATAAGTTTTTACCTTTTACTTTTGTAGTACAAAGGGTGCTGCTTAAGATCTGAAATTCTTGCTTGGAGCCTTGGACATCGTCTTCAGTGGATTGCCTGCTGCCTGGAAGCCCTGCCTGGAAGCCCTGCCTGCTTGGAAGCCCTGCCTGCTTGGAAGCCCTGCTTGGAAGCCCTGCCTGGAAGCCCTGCCTGCTTGGAAGCCCTGCCTGGAAGCCCTGCCTGCTTGGAAGCCCTGCCTGGAAGCCCTGCCTGCTTGGAAGCCCTGCCTGGAAGCCCTGCCTGCTTGGAAGCCCTGCCTGGAAGCCCTGCTGCCTGGAAGGATTGCCTTAGCCCTGCTGCTTGCCTTGCTTGCTGGAGGAGAAGTGCTGTGGACTTGGTGGTGGTGTGTTCCCCTGCTTGCTGGCCCTTTAGCTGCCTGTTCTGCTGCTGAGAGCTTGTTTTAGTAGCCCTGCTGCTGATTTTTCTGGAGGTAAGTGGATTTTTTTTTAATGGATTCTTTGGAATTAAGGCAGATTTTCAAAGATTAGTGTGACAAGGGGAATGAAATATTGCCAGCACAGCTACTAGTGAATTTTTTAAATATTAAATTTATATTAATTCACTAGCTGTGCTGGCACTATCTCATTCATTGATGGTGACAAGATGTGTGTAACTATCTAGATGTTCAACATGTGGTGATTAACTAGAACAGTTTCTAATCTGGTTTTGGACTTGGTTGCAGTGAATGTATAATGACTTCATGATTTGTATAAGATGCTTGGACTGTAGATCTGTCTTTCTAGTCTGTCATCACCGTGATGTTTACCTTGACCTGTGTTTCTGCCTAGGGTGTCTTTCTAGGGTGTACAGTCTTCGTAGTATAGTGAGGCTTAAATGTAGCTTTTTTGTCTAGTTTGTCATCACAACTGTTTACCTTTTATCTGTGTTTTCTAGGGTATACCGTCTATACCAAAGCTTAGCTCATTTGATGTTACAGTGAATATATGATTACATGATTTGTATAAGATGCTTGGACTGTAGATCTGTCTTTCTAGTCTGTCATCACCGTGATGTTTACCTTGACCTGTGTTTCTTCCTAGGGTGTCTTTCTAGGGTGTACAGTCTTCGTAGTATAGTGAGGCTTAAATGTAGCTTTTTGTCTAGTTTGTCATCACAACTGTTTACCTTTTATCTGTGTTTTCTAGGGTATACCGTCTATACCAAAGCTTAGCTCATTTGATGTTACAGTGAATATATGATTACATGATTTGTATAAGATGCTTGGACTGTAGATCTGTCTTTCTAGTCTGTCATCACCGTGATTATGCTGAAGGGTGGAGTAAAGGGGTGTGGCTATTAAAAGGAATGGGTGTGGCTTGATTGCGCATGGGGCGGGGCTTGTTTGTCAGGAAATGGCACAGTAGAAAGGTGGCAACCCTAACTACTACCAGTTAGTTAACACTAATGACACAAGAACACACCTTGCTGTTTACCCTTAAAACAAGACAACTATTAAACATTCAAATAGTGTCAATCAGCTCTGTGTAGCCACCCTTCCTATGACGGACAACACAGTTGAAGAAACCAATAAAACACATAAACTCTTAATCATAAAACCTAAGTATAAGCCCGTTATCTATTTATCAAACATTCTTTCCTAGTTTAGTTTATTTCTTACAAATGTATCTGTATTAGTTTTATTTTCTTCTTGATATGCAGTTCATACTGGTTTTAATATAGGTTTCTAGGTTTATTTTAAGTTTCATTATGTGGTTACTGTATAAGTATTTTGACTGTAAACATTGTGAATGTTACAAGTTGTATTAGTTTTTCAATTAATTAATTAATTAATTAATTAATTGTCTTTTCAATAAACTTTGCAAAATGTTTATAAATAAGTAAACTATAAATCAGAAACACCTCAAATGAAATAAAATTTTTCTTCTGAAATGAATACGTTAAAGTATTTTCTTGCTAGATAAATATGCAAATAGCACAGAATCTGCATGATGAATTAAAAATAATTAAAACAGAGAGACAGTCTTCAGAAATAAATATAACATCTGATCAAGAAACTATGTGATTTTAGATAAACATACACTGTGCCCTTACCATCTCAGACTTTTAAACCCAAAATAGAATATTCAGTGTCCTAACAAACGGCGTAATTCAGCATGAGCTCTACCTATGGGTATTCTCCAACAGACTGATTTTGTTGGCTCCTTTAACTGACAAACTGACTGTGCTTATATAAGTCATAAATAGGTTTTGCTGTAGCTGTTGCTTTTCAAATTTTGGAAGTGTGTACTGAAAATTTACTGATGAAGTGTGGTGCATAAGATAGGTAGGAGTAATAAATTAGACTGAGGTATTACCATGGCTAAGCAAGTTTACATGTCACTAAAGAAGTAGCAATGGAACAGTAATTTGGTTGTGCTAATTAGAAGTCAGTGTAGTAGTTTAAGTACACCAATAAAGTGAAGTATTAGAAGGGGTTAAGATGGTTAAGTGAGGGGAGGTTTAAAACAGTGAAAGAAGGATGTTAGGAGATGCTACATCCTGGATATGGAGTAGGGACAAAGCCAGGAAGCAGAGAAGAAGCCTTTTAGAATAATGGTATTATTGACATGAGAGCTAGCCAAAATCTTCAGGCAACAGTTTTTGCAACAGTGCATGGTATTATTGACATGAGAGCTAGCCAAAATCTTCAGGCAGCAGTTTTTGCAACAGTGCACTTATTTATTAATCAAGGTTTAATTTTATTTTTAAACTGTTGTACATTTTCACAGTGGTAATACAGTTTTGCAATTTTATACACTTTCTTTTACATATTACACGTTCCTAAAAAGGCAAGTGTAATGCAACTTCTTTTATTTTGCAAATAATTATTTGCACATATATTTTTAAAATGTGATGCAACTCTGATACACCTAGATCACTTGTATGCATACTCTTATGAAAAACAGTAACTGTTTTCTGCATTTATTACAAATTTTCTCACAGAAATAACTTGGGAAATTGAGATATTGTTTCTAATAAGAGGGACACCATTTGAATTTTGATCTTCCATTCTATAATTTGTAAAACTGTAGATGCTGTTTCCTAAGTAAAAAGTAGAAAAGAAAACCCGTTTTTTAACAGGTTTCTGTGGCTACATCGATTATAAGATTTGTAGTTAATGCAGATGCTTGGCTCCTTCTCTTACCGTAACCCTAAAGCACTCACACAGATACTCCTACAATGTATCACCTTACCTAACCCGAACCACAAAAACAGTCACACACACACACACACACACACACACACACACACACACACACACACACACACACACACACACACACACACACACACCTTTAATGCCAAAACTCAAACTTACATTCCAAAATCCTGTACATCTGGTCAAACAATCATTTGATCAAATACAAAGAATTCTTAATTATTTATTTATAGTATATAACTTGACTGGACTTTACTGGATCCTTTTTATACCTAAGCCTAGCTAGAGTGACTAAAGAATCATGAATAACATAGACTGGCTGTCAGCTTGACCACTGTGTATCAACAAAGAATAAAGAAATATGAATTATGAACAACTCCTAACTAATAATAAAAGCAGTTATATTGTAAAACAGTATACTCCAACCAAACAATGATCTCATAACACTATTTTCTGTTGGGGTAAAGGTAGAAAAAGTGAAACTGGTCAGTGTCAGCATTCTTAAGTGCTCTGATTTTTTTAACAAGATTTATTTAATTAAAAGTATTTTAAAGTTTTATTTGGGTGTTAATTAACTCCACTCATTGGATTATTGTCTTATTTTGGCTGAAAGGGCTGTTTCTGAGAGACTGAAAACTACTTTACTTGGGCTCATTTGTTCTTGATCAAGCTTGCTTTGCCAAAATGGCCTAGTGTGAAGGACCAGACAAAAATGTTTCAAAAGAAAAAAGTTCATGACTATATAGACTCAGCATAAGAGGATCCTGTTTGGACTTACATGATTAAAACCCAACCATGGAGCAGGTCTGGGTCAGATATCCTCCAGTGGTTACTTATTTGGCTGGACCACTCATGTAACACATGTGGGCACAACCAAAATGAATATAGTGGATTCACCATCTACATGATGAAGAAGGAGAGACAGGTGAAGTGAGAGATAAGTGGCAGATAGGAAGTTGGTAGAGTCAGAAAAGTTAGACCATAACATTAGAGATTAGTTTTATGGCAGCAAAGTAGAGAGCCTAAGCTGGTGCAAAAGTTGGAACAGTATCAAAGAGCAATAACCTAGAGTTGCTGTATACATGGGTTCCTATTGGAACATCGAATTTTCAGTTGTTCGAATCACTAAAGGTCGACTTTTAATGATCAAACAATTGAAAATTCGAACTGTTCAAAATAAACATTAAAAAAAATAAATAAAAAGTAAAGGGTGTAGGCAGGGATACAAGCCCACCTGCACCCCCCACACTCCCTGCTACTTAAATATATCAACTCCAAGATCAGGCTACAGTGTAGGAAAGGGAAATCTTCCCTTTCCGCACCATAGTTCATTAAAGTGCAATCTTGGAGTTGGTATATTTAAGTAGCGGGGGGTGTGGGGGGGGTACAGCCCCCCATGTGGGGGTGCAAGGGGGCTTTCCCCCATGCTTTAACCCATCAGGGTATGTTTTCTTTATTTTATTTTATTATTTAATTTTGAAGTTACGAAATCTCAATCATATGGTGTCACCATATGGTATTCGAAGTTCCGTAACTTCAATTTTGTAATAGGTAACCGTACACATATCATATGTTATGGAACGAGACTTCTTAGTAAGAGACAGTTTCTCTCTCCTTATTTGGCACTGGTCCTCATTAATTGTTCTAGGCAGATATGTTTAGCATCACAAGCATCTTAGTGAAACCAGTGCAAGTGAAGTTTTTCCTGGTGGGTGAGAATGTTGTCTCATCATTTCCATGAATAATACAGAGGAACAGTCTTGATAGTTGTTTTTACTTATGTAGCAGATAACTGTACTGAGTAGCCAGTGGAGTAGAGGGCTCAAACCCTGACTATGACACTCCAACCTGAATTTAATTAGTGTTTTGAGTGCTACAGGAGCAAGCCAAGGCAGGAAGAGAAATGACATGGTGGAGCCTGCATACCTCTGTCTACGTGGACCGAAAATGGGAGTGCACACTGGGAGTGCAGACTTCATGGTGAATCCACACCAGTTTCGTTTCAAGTGGCAGGGTGATTGAGGGGATACTTTTGTTGGAAATGGTAAACATATCCATTGCTTGTGCTATTTGCACATCACTCCATGGGAATGTTGTGAACATATACAGAGTAAGCAGTTAACATTTAAAGGGGAAAAAATGATTTCCCTAAACACCACTTCCCATGGCTCAACAGTTGTACCTGGGCCAAATGAATAAATTGGATGTAGGGATTTTCATCCCTACAGATATGAATGAGACAGTTAAGTGGTCAAGAGGGAGGCTTAATGGTCACTGGGAAATGGGGAAAAACAGGAAACATGCTGATGACTCATCTTTCTCTGAAATGGGAGATGAGCTGCTTTGAGAGCATGCAAACTACCAAGCTGTGCTGTCTTTCTTGTAAAAAATGTATGCACATGTTGAGAATAACAGAAATAGCTCAAGCAGTCTGAGTGAAAGGAATGCTTCTCAGATCTGAACGTGCATGGTAAACTGTTAATGAGCTTTACCCATAAATATCCATATTTAAACAAAGTACACTCCTAAGTCCACTTGGCACCAGAGCACTTGGGCTAAATGTTGATGATAGACTTTGTAGTCGCATGATCAGGCCTGAAGTAATTTCTTCTATACAATCAGATGAAGACAGTAGCAGAGCTGTAAAATGGTGACCACTTGGTTGTGGTTTGGATTTGCTGCACACGATGCTGAGCAGACAGAATTTGGAAGCCCATATTGGTAGAGGAGGTCTCTTAGGACTATTTGGCACAGATTTCTAATGTTTGATGACTTAAGTTCCAAATTCTAACATAACTTCAAATATGTTCCAACTGAGATCGAGTTCACTGCATTCAAATGACCAAATTCAGTACCTCAGTTGAGGTGATAGCAAGGAACTGTGTCTGGTGGTTGGTTGGTGCTTCTCATGGTAGTGATAGAATGATACACTCTTAAACTTCAGTGAGAAATAAAACAATCAAGGTGAATAATTAGCTTTCCAGGCAATACTCTTGAATATTGCCTTTATTTAGTTGAAGTACAGGCAGGCCGAAAAGGTTGCAGCAACAACAGTTCACTAAATGTACACTTGGAGATGGATGGGAAGAGTTTGGGAAGGACAGAGAGAGAAAAAGGTTATCAGATGGTCTCAAAGTGGTAATGTTAAGCCATTCAGCATCTTAGCAGGAGAAGTCAGACACTTTTCTGAATGTACCAATCTCCAAAAACATAATAGTTCTACAAGTACCATAACCAGGAACCTAAACCTTTACCAGCAGATATATAAAATAATATGAAGAGGCAAATTTATCACAAAGCACATCTTTCCCCTCTGGGACAGACTGCCACTACAGATTAAGCTGTACAATAGATTATCATCTTTTTCATAACACCTGGATGATTAAATGGTAACAACAAATTTATTCCAAGACTTACTGACCTAACCATCTTGGAATATGGCCTGATAGAAAGTACTGACAGGGTGCAAATGGCAACTAAACTCAATTGCCTTGAAATTCCTATGGATCTAATGATGCAGGAAGGTGCTGACTATATTAAGGAGACTGCCTGGTAGTGCAAGTACCATTTTAAGGTCCTTCTTAACCTGTAGATCATGCTGTTCTGCCAAGAAACTGTAGTTATCTGGTGTCTCACTGTAGATCAAACCTCTGGGGGGCTCAGATATGTTTGTAGTGCTAAGTATGCAAGTGTTTGTGAGATCAAACTGAATATAATGAATCAATGGTTAGGATTAATGTAGTCTGGATAGCATGAATCTTTAATGCTTCATGGTTGGTGAAGAAAAACACCTGTACAAGAAAGATCTTCTGGCAGTCTCCTCTTTAAAGAAACGTGACTAACGTATATGTTATGACAACAGGAGAATCAGACTGCATGCAACAATCTTAGTGTGGCAGTGTTCTAGAGAGATTCAGCCAGTTACTGACCCACAAATTTATGAGAAGCAATGTTGTCAGTTTCTAGTTATATTTAATAGGTGGAGAATTTTTATGACCATATGTCCCAGCAAAAGTGTTTTTGGGAAGTTTTTGGAGCTATGAGTTACAGAACTCACTGCTGTATGCCATCTAGCCCCTGTATGACTGCTGCAAGTGTTCTGTCTACATTCTTCTCACTGAGATAAACTCAGTCAGTATAGATTCCAGGTTCCACCAAGGCTGTGTTTTGTCATCACTTCTGTTCATTGACCTCCTGCAGAGAATATCATAGTGATGCTATGGCTATGAGGTACCTCTGGGCATAATGGTGGCATCTACATTGCTTGCAGATGATGTTGCCCATTATGCTTCAAATGACAATGAACTTACACAAACTTGAATGATAAACTGGTGACTGTGAAAAGGATGTAGTAAGAATCAATATCTCAAGACATGGGAACATGGCACACTCTCCAGAAAAAAAAGTATATCTCTCTTCAGGTTCCGGAGTCTACCTTACCTTAATAATGGAAAATAAAAATGTTCTGCTCTCCTTCATGAGTAATTAGAACAGAAAGCCTGAGATTAAAATGTGGATTGGTTTAATGTCTTCCATGTTGTGGTTATTGATGCATTCTTAGATGGTACAAATGGTATTGATTTCCCAAACAATGAATTACCAGTCAGTGTAATATCCACATTCTCACATATTATCACAAGCTGTGGGAACTGAGTGAAAGAACGCAATCATAGGTACAAACAGCGGATATGAGATTTCTCCCTTAGGGTTAGTTGTCTTACTCCCCATGGCAAATAGCTGAGCTTACTGACAGGGGAGAACCTTAGATTAGAGCCTCTGCTCACAGCTATGTCAGATCATTATAAGTGGAAATTGTAGCATCTGCCAATGTGGCCCTTTGGTGAAACCACCTAGTAGAAATTTTCCAGACTACTCACTGAAATGAGTTTCTGGGGAAGGACCCTTGACTTGCAGAATGATTGCATATTATAAATGCAATGTTGACATGTGGGCAACTCCCCAAGATGAGCTGGAATCTATGATTGAGGAAAAGAAGTCCAGTCTGCCTTATAAAGCTTATTGCCTGCATGACCTTCATCAGTAACATAGAAGTAAAGTATAACATAAAGTAGACACACATGGAAGTGTGGTTTACTGTTGGAATTTTGAATCTGCTTCAGTTGACCATTTAGAATGTCGACCTGAAAAGCTGGATATGGAATGCCGGAAAGTAAACCAAAGCAAAAATGAATACATCAACAACCATGGTTCAAAGTCATTCACCTCCTGCTATGTGCATTAACATACTGTTAAACTCTGCAGTCAATGGTACGTTAATTCTACTATTTTGCAGGGGGTCTATGCCCCCTGCACCCCCCCCCCACACACACACAAGCGCTGCACATTAAATATGCCAACTGTAAGATTTCTGTACAGTGAGGAAATGGGCTAATTCCCTGTTCCTCACTGAACCACGAGCTCCCTCAACAATGTCAAACTGAAATACTGAAATTACACTACCCATTCACTGTAGTGTACTTGATACATTTTGGTTCAACATTCTGCCGACTTATAATTTACAGAAAGTGCACAAGTACATGCACACACATACATATGTACACACACACACAAACACACACAAACACACACACGCACACACACACACGCACACACACACACACACACACACACACACACACACACACACACACACACACACACCCACACATGCATATACCCATACACATACATGTACACACATGCACTTATGTGATAATGCAATAAAGTTGCACTATTCCTCTTTCTGGTAGCTGTCCTAAAGTGGACTCTTTATTTTCTTTTGCTACTGGACTTCAGAATTCTATAACATTTGCAGTGGTACATGCATGAGTATATTAAATGCT